>NW_010393624.1:0-52791 GCF_000710305.1 Buceros rhinoceros silvestris | reverse complement strand
AGAGCAGCGACTCTTTCACGGGCACCCCCTTGTCTTGGGGAAGGAGCTTCTGTGCCCTTGTGAGGTTGAGAGCTGTGCTGGTGGTGGCATGTGCCTCCGGTGCCAGACAGGTCTCAGCTGAAGGGTCAGACAAAGTGTGTCCACGGGCAGGATGGGCTCACTAGCCTTCGGGCAACCATCCTAGGAGAAGGACAACTCTGACTCCAAACCCAGGCAGATGGCGCTCGTTTAGCCTTGTAAGGCATCCATCATCTAAGAGAAGGATACTCTAACCAAACCTATGACCCGAGGACTTCGCTGTCACCGTCCAAGCTCGCTAGGCCCTGGCAGATGAACCTCAGGTGTAAAGGGTGGAGCCAGTTCTGCGCACGCTGCGCCTCACCTAAAAAATCCACCGCGCAGACCCGAAGGGTGCACTCATCGCTTGCAGTGACCGTGGGAAAAGCCCTTCCTAGGTCTTCGTTTGCGAAGCCAAGCCATGATGATGATGATGATAAAAAACATGAGTAGAGTAGCTTTATGCAGCATCAGTGACTTTAATTTTTATAAGAGTAAAGGGCTGATTTTGTCCCCATGTGCTATCAGAACAACTCGGCATCTCCTTTTTAAAGGATTTGCTCATTCCATCTAATAGATACTTGTGTGGCAGAGAGTATGAGGCAGACATTTCCAGTTGTCATAGGAAATAGTTTGTGGCGTGAAGGCTGGAAGTCATTCACTTAAAAAAAAAAAAGGAGTTGGCTTGTAATCCCAGAAAAAAATGTTTAAGGATGTATAGGTATGGGTATTATCAATGTTTGCTTTATATTAAAGAACATCACATAAAGATGGATCTGTATTTCTATTTTGACCTTAACTCCCCACTCCTGCAAAATCCACCAAGCTTGTGAGGCTTATTTCCAGCATTTAGAGTAGAAGAAAGAGGGAAGAAGGGAGAGGAAAAGAGAAGGTGGCCTACCTGTAGAGAGGCATTTGTGTATTATGAATCCAGTACATGATTTCCTTTGTATGTCCTCCAGATAGAAGAAAATACCCTTTGTCTCTCTCTGAATTCTCTCTCTGGAAGGACACTGTAAAGAAGTCAGGACTCTATATTCCATATTGAAATTGGGGGCACAAAAAAATACATGAGCCATTCTGATATAACTGATTTATGTCTCAAACAACTCCAGAAATGGAGAGCACCAGCTGCTCTCCATTTGTCAGTGTGGCCATAACGCTACTTTCATTAACATACCGTCTTCTTACGTCCAGGCAAGGTTTGGATGTAATTTGCAAGTCCAGCAGCTAAAGGGCAATTCGGTTTTAAATTCTCTGATAGTGCAAATTTCAATAATTTACTTTTACTTACATCTTTTTTGTCTTCTTCTACTTATTGCTATGTAAATTGCTCAAGCCCATGCAGAATCTCTTTCTGAAACACACAGAGCAGAAATTCATTCTCTCAGAGAAGTTCACAGTTTTTAAAATTTACTTTCATTTTAGTTATATATGAAACCTGACATTTTAAAATTTTACAAGAAAGAATTTCCAGAAATAATAATGTCACACAGAGAAAAGTTTCCCTTTTTTAGGGGCCAATCCATACAGGACAATGTTATGTTGCTTGAACACAGACGTCTATTAGCATTAAAGACATCCTGTATAGTGTTCTCCCAGCCTCCTATTGTGTCTTCAGGAAGTCTTGTGTCATTGCAGCCACATGGTGACCTTAAATAGTACAAGAATCCTGTCCTTATGGTTTACGTCAAGTGAATCTTATCAGCAACTTAACAGAATTCAGTGGTAAGCAGATGCTGAAGTTAATGTATCACCTGCTGACATGTTTCTGCAGAACTCAGACCTTTGAAGGATCAAGGCTGCGTTTACTTGGGAAAGCCAGAGTACCATTTATGGTTCACAAAACCACGTAAAGGGCAAGAATATAAAGACGTTAGCCTGAAACCAGACTCTAATGGTGATCAATAGCAGGTGCTGTTTGGAACAGGGTGGTAGCAGGACAATCATGTAGCAGTGCTTTATTTTGGTTTCCATGTGTTTTCATTTGGGGACCTCCAGAGACAGAGAGGGTATCTTTGCATTTTCTGAGACATGATTGACCTTTTTCTTGCAATTCATCCAATCCACTTTGAGCCTACATAGCCTCTTACCATCTATGGTATTCAGTAGTATGTAGTTTAACAGTTTATTACATGAGATATGTGAACTTTGGTTCATTTTGAACCAGGTACCTACTAGTTCTACTGAGATGTTCCAAAAAGAAATTGTGGGGAATCGCTCTTCAGTCACTGTTGCAATGCCAGTTATGAATGTTTCTTATGTCTCTTATTCCTCAACCATACTTTTTTCTTTTCTTTTTTTTTCTTTTTCCCACCCTGGGAAAAAAGGGTTTATTATAAACCCCTGGGAAAAAGGGGTTTATTATAAATATGGTAATAATGAGCTATAATAATCCAGGAGTAACTGTCAGTGAGCCTTCCCTGGCTCCTGTTTGTACCCTTACATTTTTTTCATAGGCAACAAAGTATGGTATGTGGTAATGCTATTTTCTACTGTCTGAGAACAGATGACACCTATCTTTTATCCTTATGTATTCATCAAAAATCCACTGTCAGCTGTAAATATTGTCCAAATTGAATTGTAGGCATTTTGAATTTAGCCCTCTCTTGTCTGAAAGACATTAACACCCATCTGTACTTAATGTAATATTTCCAAATGTCAGTGTCCCTTTCTCTCTACCAATGCATCATGACTGACAGTAGGCAATACAATTAAGGATGGAGTTCAATGATTTCCAAAGATATAAGACTATAATGGTAGCTATGCAGACATTTTTTACAATTCATATTTCTTGCACGATATTCTGCCTTTTTTTGACTACTGTTTGCCATCCTTTACATGTGCATTCTTAACAGTGACTAGCTGACCTCTAACTGATTTTTTGATTGATCCACTTAAGTGGTTGTCGTGGGAACAATATTGGAGTTTGACTTACCCGTTTTGGCTCTGATTTGCATAAGACTAACAGCATCTTTTGTTAAGTCTGTAGCAGCTCGAAAAAGCTTTTTCCAGTACTGCAGGGCAGCACTATGGGGCGTTCTTCTTGTAACAAATGAAACAGGAAAAAACTCTTCCCTATTCACTGATTTGGTGCCAGTTATGAACTTACAGACCTCTGTGTATAAGTGGGCAGCACTGCAGATGCAAAGGTTATGTATTTGTTTGCGTAGTTTTGGCCTTCAAACTGCTCAGACTAGCCTGTGGGGGCTGGAAGAAGCTCACACTTTTCCGGCTAACTTCCAGGTCTCACTATGGACTGCTGCCATGCGAGGTTTGCAGAATGAAGGAGTTTCCTGACTGCAGGTGTGCAAACAAGCACGTTGACCATCCAGTTTGCCTCAACATACTTTACAAACATCTAGTGCTGTCTTTGTGAATAGTTCCTGGAGTGGAAATACATTTCTCCTGTTCATAATTTATACAGTCAGAGAAGTAGTTATGTTTGTTTGCTAAAGTTGCACCTATTCTTTGTGCAGCATTGCCCTTTTCCAGCCAAAGCTGAGCGAATTTGCTAGGCGTGGCCTCATCTGTCCCTACAAGACAAGGCATGCAAAGCCAGAGAGCTTTGGGGTTGTAAAAAAATATTTTTGTCAAAGAAAACAAAGTGCAAAATTAGAAAAGCAAGCTTTTCCTCTATTTAGGAAAGAAAATAAAGGCTTCCTATTTTTTCCTTTTTGCTTTTCGTTGTCTTTACCTCACAGCTTGAGGAAAACTGGCTTCGGACTGCTAGTCTTGCCATTTGGTTTCTCCTCAGGAAGAGAGTGCTGTTTACTGCATGAGCAAAAACCCAGTGATGGATTAATTTTTGGCCTTTGAGTTGCTCCCATGTTTGGAGGAAGAAATCGAATCCGTAGGCATGCTTTATGAATGTTAAGAAATCTGTGACCTTAGTATACGAATTCCTGATTTGCAATTCAGCCAGAGGTATCCATGCGTTCATCCCCTCTTTAAATTATGGGCTTTAGGTTAATTAAGTCAGGGCTGGATCTAAAAATACACAAAATGCACAGTTTCTTCAGGTAGTTGTATTATTTATTCTTTTAAACCGATTCTTCTAGCAGGCCTAACTGTAGCATTTGCTCTTAGATAATATAGGAAATAATACATGACAATTAGGGACAAAATAAGATACAAATGGCAGCATAGCATTTATAAGCAACTGTTTCAAGTGATTAATTTCAGAACAGCTTAAGCTGAAAATTTGAGGACTGGAAAACTGACTTGAGAGAAAGGTGAGCTGGGAATTTCCACTAACACAAAAGTCAGGAGAACTAGCTTGACTTCGAAGGAGGCAGTGGGCCTATATTTATCTTGCTAAAATGGTATCCTGTGTCTTTATACACATTAAGAAGATTTTCTAAGAGTGATTAAGATAACGAAAGAATAGTCCTTCACCAAGGTGGTGCTCCTCTGGCACTGAATTCGTATACATGCTGAGTTTCCCACATGCTCCAGAAATCTTCTTGAAACTTTCCTCTGATCTTAGGCAAAATTTTATACCTTAAGAAGCTGGCTTTAAATATGACCCAGACTTCTGACTTTAAGTAGTTATTTTTCACTCTCACATGTCCTTTTGCTTTCTATTGGTATCCACATAACCATCAATGACACGCATTTTAAATGCTATTCAAAGCATCGTCAAGAGGCTAGAAACAATTGTAGTGAAGAGATTTCTTTGCAGACTGTAATTACATTAGCCCTTCTTTCTCCCAAATCTGATAGGTACAGATTGTGTCTATGTGTTACTCAGTGCCTGAAGTTTATTCAGGTAGGCTTCCAACTTTCAGAGGAAAGGAAGATTTTTGGAATTCATCTTTATTTCTCCATCATTTTAGTAGTCTGAATAATTGATATAAAATAATTTTTTGCATTTACTATGCTGAGATTCTTGTTGCAGCCTTCCCTGATCTGTGAGCTTGATTCAAACAGGGTTAAAAGGTTAAGGGAGGAGGTTTGGTTTCATTCACAAAGTGCTATTCATATCTGATGGATTTGTTTTATATTATAATAGCTGAGCTCTTTTTAAAATTTAAAATATATGGTAGCTTAGTAGTCAAAGTGTAAACCTGCTCATGAGGCACAGCCTGGAGCTGAGGCAGTGGAATGAGCTGTTGATCTGCCTGGTGCTTTAGGGGCTTTTGTGTCACAGGCAAGACAGGGTCTCTCTCTGCCTGGGACAATTCTCTGGCCCTGTAGTGGAGTGTCTTCCTTGGGGGCAGCTAACTCTTGTACAGGCAGATCATGGGATCTTCAGCGCTGGGGAGTTTTAAAGCAGCTGGGGAGTGGCTCACCCATAGTTCATCAACAACTAGTCCTGATTAGGAAGGCATAGAATAGATGACCTTCCATTCTTAGGGTCATTTTTAGTTTAATCAGTTTTGGCTATATTCAGTCATTCTGAGTATTGTTTTCTGTATTTTCTAGTTTAATTTTGTTCAAAACCAGGCGTAAAAGTGGGGTGACTTGATGGCTTTTGTCTCAAATTCTTAATTATCATATGGGTTGCCTAAAGGTTTTGTTATGTGAAGTCAGAATTACACAGCTAAGAGAAGAATGGGAAGGAAAAAGAAAAATGAGAAGACTCAATAGGTAAACTTTTGCTGCTAACAGTTCAGTCCTTCCAAAGATTTCAGTCCAAGGTTTGTTTGAGAACAGGATGGACCTGGTTCTGGTTCCAGGGAAAGGAATTGCCACATGGCAAATAATCCGAGAAGAGTTAAGCAGAACATTTTGACATCTGCAATGTGCTCTTTGGTACATGACAGACAAGCACTGGAAGCACGGTCCACGCTTTATGAAATTTTAAACAATGAATTAACAATGTATGTCAGGTATGTGACAGTGTTTAAACGAACATAAGAAATGAATCAATAATTAGGCCCAGTAGTGCATTTCTTCTGTGCAATTAGTGCCCTCTGAGGTCGAATTGCTTTCTGCTGACTGACTGAAGTGCATGGGAGTATTGACGGCTAATGGATTCTTTGAGCTACTTAGGAACAGAATCGGCTTTCCACAGAATTCATTTTTTGGTTATGTTTTGGCAAAATAATTGTAAGGAGAGAAAGAGATGGTGATTTGGGGTGAGTGCAGAAAGTCACAAGTTCAGCATTTACAGTTTGTTTGATGTGGAGTAAATTAAAGAACAAGAGCAGGTAATTTTCTGATTAATTTCTGTAAAACATCTGTACATTCAATTTTCTTTGGGGGTTGTGACATATTGAAAACAGGAAAAGGGAGATTCCCAAACTACCATAGCTAGCTGCTGTGCATGATTGAGAGATAATATCATATGGAAGTATATGTGTTATAGAAATCCTAGATTATGGCAAGATCTGTGAAAGGAATGCAGGCATCTCAGTTAAGACAATATTGGAATTTGGCATTGACTTAAAGCTCATTTTATCTATCCTCACTGACAGATAACAGAATATTAAATAGAACATGTAGCATCCAGTTGCCACCCCTGAACTGTTAACAGATTTTCCCTCAGCTGAAGCACTGTATCAGACAGTGTGTCATTTCCATATTACCACCAAATAGAGGAAGTCCAAATGAGATGTCATTGAAGGTGTTCCTCTGCCTGTCTAGTTTGGAGGTTTGATCTTGTGGGTGGTTTCAGAGCACACTGCCCAGGTTGCAGGCAGTGTTGCAGTAATCATTGCTTTCTTTCCGAGCATGTGTCTCCTTGCTAAGCAAGAGCTCCCTGGTTGCAATGTGTATCTGGAGTTCTGCATCTCCTGTCATCACTTTCCATTTCCCTCTGAAAAAAAGGTGTCCATATTTTCCTTCTCCAAGGGCTGTGCTTTTTTTCTTCTATGGTTGTGGCATTGCTTATAAAAGAGTCCAGGGTAGTTGTGAAAGAAGGCAAAAAAAAGTTCTGATCTTTAGCTAGATGTTTAGGTTGTTCTCCTGAGAGATAATTAGTTTGGGGATCCTGTTTCAAAGATCACTTGGGTGTTGAAAACAAGAGGCGTTGAAACCCCAGAGCCCTCATTTTAATCTGAGTACTAAGACTAAACCACTAAACTAACAAGCCACATTCTTACTAGTATTCTGTGTTGGCTGCCAATTAATCATTAATATTCTTTTCCTGAGGTTACATTCACTAAGCAGTTTAAAAACAATAGCAAATTGAATAAAAAGGCAGTAATAACAAGCATATAATAAAAAAGACTCAGACTAGCCAACACTATCTAGATAAGATCACTTTCAAAGTGAGAACTTACACCATACAATGAGGGTTTTTTGTTGAGGTTCTATGAGAGGAACATAATGACTACCCAAGTAACTGTAGATGAGTTGATACCCGTGACAGATTAAAGTGGATCAGAACTTTGGCCTCTCTGAAGCAATACAATATTATATATAATGTTGTACTGCAGTCCCTGAAAAAAATATTTTCTAACCTTACCCTATATTAGCTATAATTGTCAAAAGTATGTTAATACTGTTGGAACTGGTAAAATTTTTTTAAATTTGATCTAAAAATCTTACAGAAGTTTATATTTAAGACACTGTACCAACACAACATGAGCAATGGTTGCTGACCATTAAAACCCGTAGATAAATAGACTGATTAAGATCTGTGAAAAGTGAGAATTGAATACACAGGGAAGCAGATTTACCGTATTGCAAGGCTGGAAGGAACCCAGCCCTAAACCAAAACCAAATATGCAAAATACAATTCTGACAAATATTTGTCTATCTTTTTCTAAAATCTCCAGTAATGGGATGTCTTGCCTGTGGCCATGTGGAAGGTCCACAGTTGCAGAGAGTAGATATAAGTATTTCTAATATTCAAATAGTCTTCAAACTGAACCACTGTCTTATTCCTCTAAAAGAAGAGTGTTATATTTTAAATAGCTGTGCAGACAGAATAAATACAGGTTAAATAGCAGAGCAGGTAAAATTCTCCATTATCAACTAATTTGTACTAGCAGTTATAACTAATTAAAAGCAAAGAGAAGAGCTAGATATAGAGTAAGATTAATTGCAACCTTCTCTAGTTTCAGAGAAGACAAAATTAATCTCCCATTGAAATATCTCACAGAACTACATTTCAGTTATGGGGAAATGGTGCATGAGAAGTGGAAGGCTACTGGAATTTACTGTAGATGCAAAGCTGGGCTCAGCACAAAAAAAAGTAAAAGGAAGTAGAATCTCATAGAGGTAATTTTGTTTGACACTGAAGGTTCTAGTATTATAACTTAGGTATAATTTAATTATACAAAACACAATGTCATTAATTCATTAATTTAGGGACTAGTAAAGTGTTTTTCTATTACAAGCTTGGAATTCATTAGTCTGACGTTACAGAGGAAGAGAAAGACACGGCTATACTGCTTGGTCATGGGCTTGCTATGAATCGAAAATGTCCTGCTTTAACCTAACCCAACAGCTGTATTCTAAAGTCACGGATTAGCTATTAGCAGTACAGGTGGGAAATGTTCAGTCCTTTTAAAAGGCACTGTGGAATTGTTCTGGAATACCGTGTTTACATTGGCTGCCCTCCCATTCAGGAAAGATATCACAAGTCTCTGCTGAGAGGGACTGCTAGGCTGAGAAGGGAGGAAGAGAAGATGCTTTATGAGAAGACACTCAAAGAGATTGGCTCATTTAAACTGGCAAAATGGAAGCTGTGAGAAGGTATGACTGCTGTCTGAAAATGCAGAAAATGTCTGAAAAAAGTGCTGAAGGGGAAATAAATACGTTAAAGGGAGTAGGCATGAATTAACCATTAATAGGCTCAATCCTGGGAGGAAGTTTCTGCTCCAAACAGCAAGGCTCTGGAAACATTTTCCAAGAGCGGGAAAGGATTTGAAGCATTAACTAGTGTCAGGATTGGAGCTCCACCAGTTTGTGAAAGGGATTTGTGGTATAACAACTGGTGCTAATAGGAGGCTGGAACTGATAGCTGGAACTTCTGTGTGTGCTCTATATTCTTAAGAGGACCTAAGTGTGCTGGGAAGAGTAGTATTGCATTTGATTCTGGAGAATCCAGGCCAAAACTCTTACTAACTGTAGATTTGTTTGCAGAGTAGGCATAAGCAAAATGTTGTAGTGCAAAGCATCATGAAGGACACTTGAGCTCAGCTTTAGCTGCTCCGGCCCTTAGTCAGGGATATAGGGAGGGAAAAGACACAGAAACACAGAAGAGAAGACAGGGAGGGAAGGGAGGCAAAGTGTAGAATAGCCAAGTTTCTTGTAGGGGAAGTTGAACAAAAACATGAGTGTAAATCCTATTCCCTCCTTCACCATCAGCATTGTCCCTCTGCCTAACCAGCAGCCGGCCTGGCTTTCTAGGGCCCTGACATGGGCAACCACTGGTTGCTGCCCTGTTGTTTTAGGGAACTCCTTATATCACCTGCCAAGCCATCCCTTCCCACTTGTAAGCGCTCGCTGTCACAGTTGGACAACCATGCCCACCTAACTGGCCCAGAGAAAACTTGTGATGTCGTGGTGCTACCAGCAAGGCTCCCATGCCTTTTTGTTTTCTCCATAGTCCATACCAAGTCCTGATGATGTGTGACCACCTCTCAAGTGCTGCCAAAATAATATTAGATTGAATCTCCTAGAAATTAACCCCCCTTGCTCCCCTTCATCCCTGATAATATGGCTTTCAAATGCGAGGAATAGCCGTGTGGCTCTGATAGGGCTGAAATCTGTTCCTTTTAGCAGATGTCTGACCATGGTAGATGCTGGTTCTTGTTCAACATAAACTACAATTCGGATGTCCTCATATGCCACATCTCCAAATTAAATATTGTCTTACATTTCTCAGGGGTGAAATAAAGTTGTTTTCAGAATAAAACTGTCAAAGGAAATAAGGTTTATTAGCAGCAACAAAAAAGAAAGGTGAGCTGTTTTGGTGGTATGCAAGACATGAAACTCCATGAATGTAGATGAAAGGACAGTTTTTATGCAATGACAGCCCCAGATCAAGAAACTGAAACAGAGAAGTGATAAACATAGAGAAAACATATAACTGCACGTCAGCCTGCTTGGTAGTAAGACAACATTAATTTTGTCTTGCATAAACCAGCATGACTGAAGAAAGTAAGATATTCAAGAAAGGCTGGTAAATGCTGAAAATAATGTAGGACAGTAAGATATTTCGTGTAGATTTACTTTGTATTATTCAAACATTTTACAAAGGCCTATGCCAGTTTGTATCAAGTTCCATTACCAAAGAAGATTTCTGTGAATACGTTCAAGCTCTTTTGATTTATCCCCAGGCAAAAACTTCATTTCAGTAGAGTCCAGGCTGAAAACATATCTCAACAGTTTAAGCTGAAATATGTTTAAATATTTACAGGATGTTGCAATTAAATAGTCCCAAACCAAAAGTCTTCCTTTGGAAGAAATCCTGACTTTCCTCATAGTGACATTGTGCAAAGCCCTAATGTCAAAAGATTTGTTTGGGTAATTTTAATGATTATTGATCTAAATTCAATTATGCTATACTAATTTTTAAATCTCATATTGTTTTATCTCTTCATTCCTTGGTGGCCTTGCTATAAGAAGATATTAAGGCAGGAAATCTTGGTAGGCATGTGGGGGAGATGGTGGGAAAAGACTGGGTTTGTAACCCCCAGCTTATTTTGCGGTCACATTCTCCCAGTTTGCAGAGAGATTTTAACACTACATTCAAGGCAGGCAGGATGAAGACTGTAAGGTGCAATGAAAAGCCAAAGTGTATTTATACCCTGTGGGGCTGTGCCAGCTGAGAGGACTCATCATGTTTGCTTTAAACCAGCTTTCTTGGGAACACTGCCGCCGTGGGTGCAGTGCAGGACAGCTACTGTGTTATTTCCTTGTTATGTCTGGCCTTGAAGGGCAGCCTTGGGTTCTCTCAATGATCTTCCCAGCAGCGCTCCTGTGCCAGGATGTGAAGTTGACTCAGAATCCAGAGGGGCTTTCACAGCATTGGCTTGCAGTGAAGAGAAACCTGTTACTCCCTGAAAATCATTTACACCAGCAGAAAGGAGAGCTGAAAGTCATGCTGGTGGTTTTGCTTTTGAGTTTCACCTGGAGCTGATGCTTAGGAACTTAATGTAAGCCTTTGCTGTATTCCTTTCAAAAAGTGGTATCTTTATCAGTGCTTCTTTCTGCGTTCAGTACTTCTCATTCCCTTCTAAAGGGAATCCCACAGCCCACTAAAGTCCATTGCAGGTTTCCCACTGGCCTGTGTGGATTTGGGACCAGATTCTAGCATGTAATTTATCTTCATCTGCACTACACATGGTCAGTTCTGAGAGTTAAGTTATGCTGTGTCTCAAGTTGACCCAATTTTTGTTCAAATTTTCTAAAAGTGGATAAATGAGAAAATTTTTCCAAGTAGTTTAAATGATCTGAATGTGTTTGACATTCTTAATGAATTTAGCACAGCTAGCAGAGATTTTGAGAGAGTTCTGCTTTTACCCTGTATCCTCATGGATTGTTGCTTCAAATAGGTATACGGTTCAGAGGCTCATCTACTTTTGATTCATAGGCCTCTCAGGAGGAAGCACTGACAAACACTAACTTTCAATGTGGCACTGGAAACTATCTCCAGTGTAAAGGCATTTTTATCAGAGAAGGCAATGGTTGTCAGGAGATAAATTCATTGATACTGAAGGTCCTGACTAGACCTCAGACTATGTGGCTCTGGTGAGACTCTGACAGGGGTGTCTCAGCTGAGCAGAGGAGCCATCTTTGAAAAACAGGGGACCAGCCAAATGATGAAAAGCAGTAACAAACCATTAATTTTTAACAAGGTAGTTCCATAAATATGCTTTTTGTTGTAGGAAAACATCCGTGCCTAAGGTGGCTGTCTAGAAAATGGAGTAGTTTAAAGAACAACGTTGACTCATAATCAAGGAGAGCTGTGAAAACCACTTGGCAAACAAACACAAAAAGTACTTAATGCCAGAAAAAATTATGCATTATTCCTAAAGAAAAGTATAATGCTGAGTGTATTTCAGAGCCTAGCACAAGTTGCCACACAAATATTGTGAGGCAGAAGGGGTGGGATGTAAAGAGCTCATAAACTGGGCTCTGAAATTGTATTTCCCTGTCAGTAAGAAAAACAGAATAAATGTGCCCTTAATTTTCAGTTGATCTGATCCATTCTAAAGCAAAGATCTTTGTATTTTATTAATTTCTTATTCTCATTTCTAGTGTAGTTAATCACCTCCATTGCCCTCAAACCCTACCACCACAAGGACTATACTTGCTGGGATTTACCATCACTTGTTATTTCCCAGAAAGCCATTTGATGAATGGAGGCAAAGAGACAACTACAGACCTGGATTTCCTTGATTGCCTTACCTACGACTTCTTATATGCTGAATCAAAATTCCTTGCTGATTCCTACCTTTCTGCATGTGATTTTCCTGTCACTTTTTTTTTTAATTTTATTTTTACCTCCATGTTACTTCTGGCTTTGCCCTCTAGCTTAAAAAGTGCCCAAAGCTGAACCCAGGGTGACTAGTCTGACAGGCTCAAGTTAATGACTGAGAACTGGATAGGCTGCAGGTCTCCTGAAGGGAGCATCAGGGCAAGCCAACAAGAGTTCCTTAGCAGTCGGGGTGTGACGTTAAGCAGTAGGGGTGTGACATCATGGTGATGCCAGCTGCTCCCAGCATGCTTTGGACACGGAGTGGCAAGCGCAGAAGGGACACTTCACTTTCCTCTTTTGCCATTTATCTCCCTATCCCCTTTTGTTTTGTTTAAGGGGAAAGAGCAAAAGTAGCAACAAAGCTGAGAGCTATGGCCTTATCCCTGTTGTCTCCTTTGCCCAAGGAGGGAGACTTTCAGCCAACAAATTTCCTTCCAAGGCCTTTTTCCACCTGTAAAAAGCAGATAGGAGGAGAGGGGAAGCAAAGGAACTGTTTGGTTTGTTCTCACCTGCTACTGGTTTAATGTTTACTTACCTGACTAGCTGGTCAAACAGAAATAAGTGTCTGACAATCCAGCTGAAGCATGAGTTACTTTGAACGTGGTGGCAGAGGAAGCCCTTATGGTTCCTCCCCGTTGAGAGAGTCAGGACATAGCGGGGCTGTGGGGGTGAGCGTGGCCGGCGTGGCAGGAGCTCGCTGGCCCACAGGCAGCCCTGCGGGGCTCCTGGCCCTGCAGTTGCCATTTCAGACCCAACAGGTGGCAATCACAGCCCAGCCTCCCGCCTCCGCCAACCACCTGCACAAGAGCCTCTGCCTTCCGAAACCCTCCAAACCCAGCAAAGCCAGTACTTAAAATTCAGCCTCCTCTGAACAAGCTGCTGCCTTTCAGGGTTCAGTCCATTTTCTGAGCCTGACAGAGCGCTGTGCTCCATGTCAGAAATCTGAAATAGAAGAAAGCAGCAAAACTATGGCTAAAGCCACGATCTCTTCTCAGTGACATTACCTGAAGTCACACTGAAGTCCTCAGGCCTTTGTACGTTTTAACCAGAGGCAGAATTTGCCCATCTTGTTCTATTTTCATTTCCATATTTGTTCCAGAGGTATGAAAAAATAAATAGTCTCAGAAAATGAAAGCAGGGGTGGGTGGAGAACAGTGCTGTTAGTGAAGCTGAAGAGTTCACTCATTGCCATGGAAACATTGACATCCTAGCAACAGCTTATTGATACCAAGATGACATGGAAAGACAAGAGCTGATGCCTTTGACTCGTGGGAAAACAACCTCTCCTGGAATTTCTACTTCTTTACCCCCTTTTCTTTTCCGAAAGTGCACGGTGGTTTGGCATAAAAATCCCCAATGAACATCTTTCTTCTTAACTGTTTGTGGTTTTGCATCGAAATATTACTTGCTAAGAAAAGTTAATACAGTTGAAGTGTTATCATCATTGGCAATCTGACCAGAAAAAATGTTAAAACGCAGCAAAGAAACCCAGAAGGTCAATGTGCCATTTTCTGTCCATCTCTGCACTTCCCAGAACGTTTGCCACAGCTGACATCACTAAGATGTTGCTCAGTGGGATGCAGGGTGGAATTGGTGGTGGTACAGTCTGAGTTCTTTGTGATGCCTGGGGATTGTATGTGCCGGGAAGTACTGAAAAGCTTTCTCTATTTGTGTGCCCTTGGGTTAGAGTGGGTAGAGAAGCACTTAGGTGCATTTGCTAGAGAAAGTTCATTTCCTTCATTTTCCTGACATACAGTGGTACAAGAAGCTTCTCCTGGGTGAAGGCGAGGTATGACAGCAGCCACTGAGTATGGAAGGAGATATCTTTGAGAGCAAGGATCAGACTGTTGTTTAGTGCTGTTATTTCTGCTATTAAGTACAACAGCATTGTGGAGTCCCAGTTGTAAAGCAGGATTTAAATGTGACTTGTTCCGCATAAACACAGAAGCTCTTTTTCTCTAGGAGCTTATGATCAGTTTGCTTGCCAGTATGGTTATTTATTGGTAGGAAGAAAACCTAACACTTCCTTTATGGATTTTTCTTTTGGGACATTGGTGTTGGAAATGTTTCTGTCCAAGTAGGTATTCCAATAACAATTTTGAAAAAACAGAACTGGATTTAGATTTTCTGAATTTTTTGTTTCATTAGCAGTATTTTTGCCTTTGGAGACAAGGACTGCTTGGCTAATCAGCAAACCAGGTTGGTGTTCTGATACTACCATTGCATTAGGGTTACAATAAATGAGGTAACTCGTGCTGTGGAGCCATTTAAGAAGCAGTTAGAAATGTCTGAAGGAGAGGAAGAATACAGTATGAACACTACCAAAATAATTTTCATGCCTGTTGCTCAGGTGCAAGATTTCTATAGTGAGAGAGAAGAAGCATCAGAAAAGGATTATGACAATTAAAGTCCATTAGATGGACTTTAGGATACCATACTGCGATCACTATTTTCACCCTAATGCTTAGCTAACTTGGTACCTTCTTTCTGACCTGGAGGTCTCTTCAGTTCTGGCACTGCTGTGTTGCTGGATTTCCAAAGCAGGATCTACCTGAGTTACAGGGTGGAGGACTCTGACCAACACCTTAATTACTTCCCAATAGAAAGCAATAAATCAGAATTAATCCTGCAACTGGGAGCTAGACTTGCCAGGCTCTTCCCAAGTGGCACAGATTTTGCACGGTCTTTCTGATTTCAGAAATAGTAGCTATGATTTCAGCTCCAGGTTTGAGAAGAGTGGAAAGCATAGGTGTGAAGATTGCCCTAATGGACTACAGTGGAGCCTTCTCCATTTCTTCAGTGCTTGCAAGGAAAAGCAACATGTGCTGTGACTGCTGGACCACAGTCACACTCATTTGTGTATTTGAAATTCTTTTTCTCATTCCCCATTTCTGGATAAATTCCTCTTACCATTAGGGCAAGAAAGGGAATGGTAAGATAAACTGTTCAGTCAAGGTTGGCAGGAGTGGTGGTGGTAAATTTGGGTGACTGTATATCATTAGGTGAAAATGCGTTTTTCCTCCACTGAACCTTTTGGAGTCTTTACAGGTTTTAAAAGATATGTGTTTTGGAAAGGAGCAGGCAGGCAGGGAAGAGCTGCAAATTTTGCTGCTCTCTATCCAAAGAAGAATCAGGAAACAGTTCTGCATGTTGAAGCTCATAATTTCCCCCTCCTTACTGATGAATAATATGCAAAACTTACAATTCAGGCTTTTCAAGCAATGTGACCAGTGGTATTACCTTTCTTACAGGAACAGGGAGAATATTAAATTTTCAAATAGAAATATTTGTTAAATTCTAGAAATTCACATTTATTTAGGGTCTATGGTCTATCTAATGCTTCTGCTATTTTGATTACTTTTTATTGACTTCTTGACTGATGCACTGACTGATTTGGGGAAATGCCCTTTTCCTTGTTTTCAGCTGAAGGGGTGTTACTGGTTAATAGCATTTTGATTAGTCAATGTTAGCACCTGAGAATGCCTTTATTTTTATCACTTGAAGCAAATATGTCTACAGCTGGAGACATAATTATATGCATTGCTGAAACACATTTTTGCTATTCTTTAATTATATTTTGACAGAAAAGAAATGTCAAGGGAGTAGCACTTGCTTTTTAGCTCTGAAAGGTTTATATCTGTTGCACATACGTGTCTTTGCTTTGTCACGCTATCCTTTCAAATCTTACTTTTGTTTCCTTCTAGTAGTGTTTTGCCATTGTTTCATGATTTAATGTTAAGATTTTGTACAAATATTTCAAGAAGAGCAGAGATTGTCTTCTCTGGAGATATAGGCCATCTCCACTGAGTTGCAGAAGTATGAAATCCAGTGAAACTTTGATGATTTATACCAACTACAAATATGGTCAGTTTCTCTTAAGTTTTTACTCTTGGTACATGCTCCTCTTTGTCAAACACTCAGTGAAGTAAAGGTTACATGTGACTTCAGGATTAGTGTAAGCATTTGAGTCTATTTTTCTGGTGTTTACACTGATATGCATCAAACAGCTGGAAAAGAAAAAAACTGGGACTGCCAAAAATTAATTCTGTCTTCCTGCTATGTAAAAGGTAACATTTCTGTCTATTTGGGTTATTTCCCTTATGCAACAGCCAAGGACCAATCTCGTCTGCAAGAATTTGTAAATACAAAGAAAAATTTAGTCTGGGTTTGTGCCAATTTGTAAGTGAAGGTAGAGATTGTCCCGCCATCAGTAATTATTTCCATGTTCAATGATGTATTTCTAAGAGGAAAGAGCACTCTTAAACATCCAAAGCCAATTAAAAGAACCCAACTGTAAGGGGAAATGGGACAAACTGTCACTGGACATGCAACAATAAACAACCAAGTAGCTGTCACTGTATCCCAACTGGAAGAGTTTACTAACAGGTCTCTTAAGTAATGCATGGCATTTTTATATCAATGTCATACTGAGGAGCTGATGGGAAGGACTCCATGTACCACGCTATTTTCTTGAGGTGTTACATTACTTATAATTGAGAAATACTCTAATGATAGACCATCTGTAAGTGATGCGGTTGATTTGGGTTATAAAGTTATTACTGAGACACAGCTCTGACATGATGTTAGGTGACACTGTATTGCTTTGAAGATTTGTCATGCAAGGCATGATGGGGCACAAACTTCAGGATCCTGCTGTTCATTGTCCTTGAAGGTACTGCTGTACTTTTTAGAAGCAAGCAGGCATTCTGCTGAGATTTCTGCACTCTTATCTGTGATTTTTTTACCTAATATAGGCCTACGATTCAGGTTGACCACTGAATTGCTGGTAATTCTTCTTTTCTAACTTCCCTTCTTTCTATCATCCAATTTAGAACCACACTTCAGAAAGATCTTGTAGCTATTCTACCCATAAGCCCCCCTACGGGAGCTTAACACTGTGAAATCTGTAATAGAGAAAAGATGCACAAAACCACAGTTGAATGAAAGCCACACAATCTGTCAACAGTTTCTTCCCTCCCTCAAGTTGAGCTCTTTCACATTTGTTTTCTTACTCTCTTTTTCCTTGAACCGAGAGAATAACTGTTAATGAAAGGTTATTTTAATAATGCTGTTCCCTTTCATTTTGCAGCATGGCTTCAGAAAAGATGGCCATTTTCCTAACTGAGCTAATTGGAAAATGTTTAGTAATATTTTGCATGTTTTTGTTTAGTCTAGGGCCCACCACTGAAGTGAGCACTTGCTTGATTGGATCAACCAAGATGGCACACTACTTCATGGTGCATTGGCCCATTTCTCTGGAACACGGACTTTTGAACATTGCATCTCATGAACGAAAATTTCAGACCAAGTTCTTGGCAAAGGCACAGAGAAGAGGAAAGCAGGAGTAAAAGGTCAGAGAGAAAGTGAAGACAATTTTATCTCCTGTTGGTTTTTTTCTTACTCTCTCTTTTATTCAAGGAGTCAAACTGACAGTGAATGACATCCATTAAGGAGGACCAGAGCTTTATTCAGCCTTCGGTTCCTTCTTTCCCCCGTTTCCTCTGGTATCACCACCTCAGCTGAGCAGGCTTCAATGTCGTCCAAAAGTTGTTTTCCCCAACCTCACTCTTCCCACCTCCTTCTAGGGAAGGCACACTTGATCTGTGAGCAGCATCAGAGGAGTTGTGAGATAGAAGAGCAACAGGAAGGTTCAAGTGCATGGGAAAAACTTTTGCCTAGCAAGGATACAAAAGAAGGGGGATATGTGAAGAAATGGTTAAACAGTAGTTCTGGCATGAGAAAAGAGGGTAGTGTTTAAGAGTATTAGGGAGACTTTGCATATGACAATGAGGAAATGTGGAACCGCAAGATGAAGCTCAGCTGATATGCAGGAGCGTGAAGAGGAAGAACCCTTGAACGAGTTAGAAGCAGAGGGAGGGGGATGGATTGCATGCAGGGCGCTGAGGGAATAAAACAGAGGAAAGCAATGAGCCCCTGCTCATGTAACACTTGCTCAGCTTTCAGAAGCCATGAAGAATATGATCTAGGGCTGGGGCACAAGAAACATCTGACTATTGCAGTTCCAGGAATGCATGAAAGCTAGCTGATTATAATCAAGTTTCCAAGTCCTTTTGAAACTGAGTTTTAATTCCACTTACCTCAAGTATTCAAGGATGTGTGTCTAAATTTGCTTTCTACAACTCCATTATGCTGCTGGAAGTCAGTTGCTATTTACCTTAACAGGAAGAGGACATGCAAGGAATGGGAAAACAGAGGAAGTCAATTAGCATAAAAATCTGAGAAATTGTGAATATACATTTTTATGCTAGGTGAACAGACATTTTTTATGATTGTTGTTCTTGAGTAAGGCCTCTGGTTGCCAGAGACTAATAAAAAACAGAAAGAAAACTCAGACTTATTTTTCTGTCTTTGGGACATCTAAGAAAATGCAGTGGATTTGTTTATTGGTATTTCATACTTAGCTACTTAGCATGCCAATGATACATTTAAGTAGATGAGAAATAGGTTTTCTGACATAGCATTGTCTATTATTTAGGTTATCATAATACTTTTACTCTAAATTGCCATTTAGGCCTTTGTAGATTTGAAATCTGAAATTTCTCTTATGATTCAACATTCTTTCTGGTAAACCATTTAAACCAATGAGGTGATCGTCATCTTGCAGTGGAAAAAAAATATTCAAACGCTGTAGAATGTGAGACAGAATCACAGAATCATTTTTGTTGGAAGAGACCATTAAGATCATCGAGCCCAGCCATTAACCCTGCACTGCCAAGTCACCACTAAACCATGTCCCTAGCATCACATCTACACATCTTTTAAATACTTCTAGGGATGGGGACTCCACCACTTCCCTGGGCAGCCTGTTCCAATGCTTCACAACCCAAATTTTTCCTAATATCCAGCCTAAAGCTCCCCTGGTGCAACTTGAGACCATTTCCTCTTGTTCTGTTACTTGGGAGAAGACACTAACACAAGACACCACCTCACTACAACCTCTGTTCAGGTATTTGTAGAGATAAGATCTCTCCTCAATCTCCTTTTTTCCAGACTAAACAATGCCATTTCCCTCACCTGCTCCTCATAGAACTTGTGCTTGAGACCCTTCACCACCTTTGTTGCCCTTCTTTGGACGTGCTCCAGCACCTCCATGTCCTTCTTGAAGTGAGGGGCCCAAAACTGAACATAGAATTTGAGGTCTATCCTCACCAGGGCAGATTATAGGGGGACAATCACTTCTGTAATCCTGCTGGCCACTGTTTCTGATACAAGCCAGGGTGCCATTGGCCTTTTTGGCCACCTGAGCACACTGCTGGCTCATATTCAGTCGGCTGTCAACCAGCACCCCCAGGTCCTTTTCTGATGGGCAGCTTTCCACCCAAGCCTGTAGCGTTGCAGAGAGTTGTTGTGACCCAAGTGCAGGACCCAGCACTTGGCCTTGTCGAACCTCATACAATTGGCCTCAGCCCATCAATCCAGCCTGTCCAGAGAATACAGAATGAAGATGGAAAGGAAAGACTTGTGTTAAATTTGCTTTGCTGTGAATTTCTGTGAGTGCTGTGAGTTATTTTGGGTCAGGGCCAAAATTTAATGTGCAACTGAGAGATACTCTTGCACTTTACACAAACTCATAAATGGGAGGTCACTCTCCTTGTCCTATGTGCATGCAAATACAGTTGAAAGTCTTGTTTTCCTCCTGTGTTTTGGTAAGTATGCATTTGATAACATGGGAAGAGAAGCAGATGTGAATAAACCCACTTATAGAGATTATGTCTTGATCTAATACATACAGCCTAAAAATTTTTATTTTTTCATACATATAAGTATCTAAGTAAGTTTAAGTGGTGGGAGGGAAGGGTATATGCCTGTTACAGCTTACGTAACTCAAGGGAATGATTTTTCAACCCCAGCCATTTCATATTTCCTCTATATTGTTCAACCTCCAACCCCAAAAGAGGACTCATGCCACCAAATAAGTTAAACTTGATTTTTCCCAGGATTTGAAAGTAAAACTGATGTGCAAATTAGATTCTACGTATTACCTTTATCCTCCAGGTACATTTACACTTTATGAAGAAAAGATGCAGGCTTCAATATAGGGTATGAAGGTTGGGAAGGGCATTTTTCTTGATTTAGAGGCATAAGCTCAAATTCAGTATTTTCCTCTGTAATAATGAATCTTTGGATCTGTGGTTTAGGTTTGGCTCAATATGATAAGGAATCGAGAAGGAAATATGGGCTCGAATCCCAATAGGGATTTCTTCCTCACAGCTTCTCCATATCTGGTCCAATATTCTGCAGCTATTAAACAGTGAGATTAATCTAATGGCAGAAGATGTTGCTATCCTGGAAAAAGAAGAACAGGTTTTTAATGCTTTTTAGATAAAGAGAAACAAAAACACAACCTGAAAAACATAATGTGTAACACAGAAATTTATAGGAATTTTATAGAGTTTTCTAGGAAGAACTAAAACTGATTTTACATGTTTTTCACTTCTGGTGGCACCTTGTGTTCCAGATGAGCAATGGTCTTTTTGTCTACAAAGTCTTCATGATAATTTAGTCTCTCCTGAGTCCTGTGAATTTCATACTGGGGATTTTTCTTTATTTGAATTTAAGCTTGTGCTTTATGCATCTGGCCAGAGGTGGTGCTAAGTGCTCAGGTACTGCAGAGTGAAGTGCAGTGGCAACTTGAACAGAAGAGATTTGGGGCATTAATTATAGCTCCACTTAGGTGCCACAAATTATGACTTTGAGTGAATTTAAAATTAGAGAAAAGTACCCTACTCATAATACTTAGCCAAACAGCAACAAATAAAATGATTTTAGAAAATGATAAAAGGATTGGGAAGCTGTAACACTGCGAAGAAGATTTATTTGTTTAGTATATTTGCTGATATATTATTCCTCAGTGAAATAAAGGTAACCTTCTGAAAGTGAATTCATCTATCCTTCATCAGATAGGTAATGGAAATAGAAATAAGCTCAATTTAGTAGTAGAGCCTGTGGGTTGCAGCTCATATCTTACTATATTTTCTTAATTGCTCTTTCATTTCGTATCTTTCTTTTATTCAGTATGGAAGTCTGTGCAATAGTGTGACACTTAGAGCTCATGAGGGATCGCACCATAAGTGGAGGTCAAGCTCTGCAAACCTTTCCTTTGTTATGAATTCTTATCCAAAACCAACCCTATTGTAGTCAATGCCAGGGCTCACTGCCATAAGGATCTCTGAGGCTTTCTGAGATGAGGCTGAAGTTAGCCTGTTTTGCAATGTATACTGGTCTTCCCCACCTGCTTATTACCTGTGGCTTTTATGCTCTGATGTCTTTTCTGCTTACTGTGGCTATCACCAGAACACCAGTATGAAGAACAAATAAAACCAGTTGAAAATTCCCTTTCATGACCTGATTTTTTTCCCAATTTTTATTCTGTGTTTGCTGCTACTAGCAGCTGGATCAAGCCATTCTGATGCTGGACCGATGATATCGATCTCATTCATTGGCAAATGGGCATACTTCTCAGATGCAGCTGGAGGATGTTCCAATAGATTGAGAAGGGCTTGTTCCCACTGAGCTCTTCCTTGATGCCTCCAGATGGCTCCAGGATGTCCTTCGTGCAGGGGCAGAAGTATAAACCTGGAACATCCTCAGGTCCTGGTCCCCTGTCTATCATCCAGGCAGGGAATTTGTCTGAGTGGGCCAAGCTGCCTTTTAGCCTGTGTCAACGCCAACTTGCCATGGAAACCAGAGCACAGGGAGAATGCTGTGTATTTGAGTTTAATCCTGACAGAGCCTTGGGTTGCTGCTTAGCCCCATGGTGTAGACACTACCTAAGCACAACTTCTGACACTGTTGTAACCTCCATTCCTTTCCACATCTTCACATTTTTTTCTGTGACTGCCATGCCATTACTAAACAATGAATCTTATTAACAGACTACAAGAGTAACATATTTTTCTTTTGCATTTAAAATTGGAGCCATGCTTTCTTCCTCAGTTTACCTTCCTTTTCCTGTAGAGAGAAGGATGTCTCTAAGGGCAGATCTTTCCAGGTTCATGTTGTTTCCTTCTCATTCAGTATGACACCAAAGTTCATCACATCCCCTCTCGTCCCATCCTGTGGCTTGGGCTACTAGCCTCCTGCAAGGATGCTCCTGCATCATGTGTTCCAGAACATCCAATACTTTGACTCTTGGATCACAAAGGCAGTTTCCCTAACCAAAGGATCTGGACTGCCACTGAATCACAGAGTCAGCCAGGACTGTCAGGACACTGTGGGAATTGTTGCGGTGAGAAGTCAAGGCAATTTTCACTCAATCCCACCTTCAGGATATTTTCACCTGAGAAATTTGGGCATTTCTCTGATATTTATGGAAGCCATTACACTGTGGAATGGGTATCTGGGAGTCAGATTTCTAGGAGGTCACTGGCTGTAGAGGTGGTGGCCATATCAGTAGAAACAATGTTGAATGCAGCTATCACAGCTGATACAGTAATGAACAGGGGCTCCTCTCCCATACTAATAAATCTCCATCCCCCATACTTTGGGGGATTGCTACAGTTCCCACTGGACACTATTTCCTACCCTACAGGAGTTTTGGTGCACGGAATGTTCCAAACCTGATCTGTCTGTACAAGTGCTTGGGAATAGGAGAGACGGAAGCATTGATTCAGAAATCTAAAGTGGTACAATATGCTTTTTATGAACTCAGTGATCTGATGTTCAGTAGTACATGATCCTGAGTTTACTGCAGGAGAAAGCAAAAAAAAAGATGGAAAATCAGGGGAAAAGACTCATTATCTGTTCTTAACCGCTGCTGAAGAACTGGGCAATGTTCAAAACCAAGTTAGTAAAAATAAACAATACAAAAGTGGAAAAACCAATTAATAACTTTTTAGTTGTTCAACAGTGGTATTTGCTTTACTTAAATTGAGCTTTGTCAGTGAGGGTCTTTGAAAATAATTTTCCTAATTAATAAGGCAGGCTGGATATGATAGAACTGTAACTAATTTCTACAGTTTCTACCATGAGTATTTTGGATGAAGGAAAGCCTGTTTCACATCCATGTTGTTTTTGGGAAAATCACAATTTTAAAGCTTTGCGGGCCATTGCAAAGGAGTGTTTCTTCCATTAGTTGTTGCAAATGCAGAATTTGAAGAAAAATAAGTCCTATCCTAACTCAAAGACCTCCATGACTGGGACTTAAATTGGGAAATATTTGATCTGTTCACAGTGTCTTAAATATAAACAGGGAAGAGACATTGTTATACATTTCAGTCCTGAATAGTTACTTCACCTAGCAAAATGAGTCATAATTGGCCAGATGAGTGGAGCAACATGATAATAAGGTGCCTGATCTGATCACACTCTTTGTGTTGTGTATTTTGTCCTGCATACCATGTGCACACAAATAACAAGACACAGGGTGTAATTATGATCTAAAGGGTCATGTTTTGTGGGCACAACACAAACAACCCTTTGAGGCTAATGAGTAACCCAAATAATTTCCTACTTTGCCAAATATACCTTTCGAATCCAAGTTTGTATTCCTTGACAGTCAGAGTACTGGACACCACATAAATAATGCATGAATCAGTCACATTATTTAGGCCTGTGTGAGATAGATTAGGATATGGAGGGAAAATAACTATCAATTAATATATTCAGTGCTCCATTGCATTCAAATAATAGCTAGTAAGACCTTCCAGCTGTCTTAGGGTATGAATTTCAAGCCTGCTCTGAAAGCTGCTAGAGTATGTGCCCGTATAATTCACTGTTTTCAGTGTCTCAGAGATGCTGGAATACAAATGCTGCAGACAGTATAATAGTGTCCAGTCTCACCTGCCTCTCTGGAGCTTTGTAAAAATTCCATTAGTGTACTGAAATTTTCGTGCTGAGTTGGTGAGCAGACCTGCTGTTTGTTGATAACAATGTCACTTGTCAGATCTTCTCTGATGTGTGTTTTCTCCATTGCTTATTCTGTTGATTGTGTCTTTCGCCTTTTGTCAGTGCAGAATATTTTCCTCTATGATCTCGGACACCTGGAACAATTTCCTGTACAGCTGTCATCAGCCTTATTAACTTGCCTGCTTTTTTTTTCACCTGAAAATATATTCTTTTCCCTTAACTAAATTTGAGAATGGGAAGGAGAGCACGTGGATTAGATTCCGAGCTTGAATCTTTGGCTCAGCACCTGCCACTGTCGTCCTCTGTACCTAAGGTGTATTTTGGGTGTGCGTTTTTTTATACGCACACCTCTAGCCTGCTGCAGTGCAAGGTAAATTAAATTGCTTTCTCAGAAGGTACCAACTAGAGCTCTCGATGGGCTATAGCCTTTCTTTCTCTCTACGTGGTCCAAGGAGTGCTGGCAGAGCCGTGACATCCCTGTACCTGTGAGGCCCCATGGTATGTTTATAGGAGATCTGTTCACACGGATTTTTCCAAAAGGCCACTGGAGGCCTTTGGCATTTCCAAAATGCCACTTTCCGAAGGCATGTGGGAGAATAAAATCATATTGTCATGCTGACTGCAGTTGAGATACAGGTGCACAACGCTACCCAGTTTTGTGTTACTGGGAAAAGTGTTCAGGACTGAGGTGCATAGGACAAATTGTTTAGGAGGCATTTTTGTGGCTTTTCCTTCATTCGAGAGTGAAAGCCAGTATGGTTTTAACACACTTTACTGGGAGGTGATTAAGGACTATGTGCCATAAAGGAACAGCAAGTGTCTGGGAAGAGATTGAAAGAAGCAAGCGAGGGTGCGAATGGACGATGTTATTGACTGTGATGAGTAGCTGCCTTGTGTTCATGCTTGTAGCTTCTGCTAATCAGTTGCATCTGAGAGGAGAGCTGACTCACGTTTACCACCATGCTGCAGCACGCACATGCGCAGTTAAGCTGTAGTAGCCATGCTGTCATTTCAGAGCCTTGTTTACCACAGGACATTCTGTCTGCATGCCCAAGGCCATACGGATCTGAATTTGGTCATTTCTAGAAAAAACAGATGCCTTCATTCTAAGTGCATAGAAATGAAGTAGTATACTGTATAATAATATATATTACATATAAAAGATTAAAACAAGAAATGCAACGAAAAGCTGATTCATTACTGATAAACTAGACAATAACTGCCTGTTTCTCTATTTTCTATTAGAACTAGTGACTTTATCACCTCTCCTTTCCCAGCGTCATCTTCCACTCTGAAAATACTAGCCACATTTTGTGCAATATTGTCTAATTGATTAAAATTGTCATGCTAAGTATGGAACATTTATTCTTAACTAGAATTTATATTTGAAGGTTTCTGCTTCTGGTTCAGTTCTGAAATAGAGCTTGTGTTTTTGACAGCTTCTTTTTCTTTTTCAACAGTAACAGCTGGTCTAAGACAGGGTGCTACTCTCTTTGTCACAGTTTAAATATTTAAATTTAGAGGGGAAAATTAGATTTTTCTTTCTTTGATGTCTGTTAAAGAGTCCAAACTCTTTCCTAGTTGAATATTCAAAACTAATCTGAACCCTTTCCTTTTCCCTCTTGGAGAAATACATTTATTTATTAGCATACCAGTATATGCTACCCTATTAATGCCCAGCTTTTTGAGACAGGAATCTTGAGAAAGAAAGTCTGGATTTATGACGTGTCCAATATGATTTTTAGAATAAGGAGGGCAGGACGAGCAAGGATACACATTGTCTGTGCTCTGTGGGAAACTTTAAGACTCGTATGTTACTGCTGAAGTTATAATCAGTTGACTTTTACTTCTGAAGAGCTAGTTCTTATCTGGATTATGGTATTTCTTTTACCAGCTGGCTGGAGGCCCCCTAGCCTCACCTAAGTGTGATACCAATGGCACCTCAAGCAAGTGATGGTGCCATCCCCAGAGGATGTCTTTCCATATAAAACCTCCTGGGAGGAAGGAGTTTTCCTCACTTCAGTCCTGCCGGCAACTGCACATGAATTGCAGGGCACAAATACACTCCATAGACCCCAGCACTTGGGGCTTATCTGCGCATCACACTTACCTGTTTGAATCAAGCTGCAGGGTTTGCTGTCTTTCTGGGTGAAGATGTAGCTGGGGAAGGTATAAAATCTCTAGCTGCAGTTACTATGGAAACAAGCAACTCATATTTCACTTCCTTGACCAACTTTCATTCCCATTTTCAAAAATACAGCTAGTTACATTTTAAGGAAGTAAATGAAAGTTAAAGTTTGGCTAACAGGGATTATTTCTGTGTGGTACAGGAGGAGATGAAGTAGCAGCATGCCAAACACCTCACAGTTTCAAGTCCAGAAGCTCTGTCTGAGCTGGTAATAGGCTCTGATAAAATTCAAGAATATATTTTAGAAGAAAGAATATATGAAAAATCCAACATAGCACACTTCTCCAGCTTCATGGAAATCTGTTAGCCGTCACAGCATCTTCAAAACTGAGTTTTGTTGTTGTTTCTGATGACTGCTACAAAATCAGTGATCGCTTTCTTAAAAAAAGGTTATCGCTATTCTGATAGTAAGATTTCTTTATAAATTACATATTCTCATTAATTTTTACTGCACAAACAACAGCTTCAGGTATATTTCTTCTTTATCACTTTTGCAGTCTTCTTCATTACCCGAAATTTCACTTATCTGGTTGTGCTGTGCATAAAAAAATCTCTGCTATGTTCTTAGTAAAGCTATTTCAGCAATGTAACTTGCCTAAAGACTATTTTTCTGACATATGTATTTTGAGATGTTTTGATGTATTGCTCTACATTTCGTTAAAGTAGTGAAACAAATGAAAAAAAGAGATGGTAATTTTAAGGTCACGTCTTGCACTGCGTACTGAAACAATTGGTAATTTAATTTAGGTGAACAAAGATGGGAAAATCTAAGGGTAACACCATTAATTATATTTAAATTAAACTTTTTAATTTTACCCTTTTATAGACACTTGAAGAAGCACTCTCAAGCCCAAATCTATCAGCTGTGAAGGCCAAAATGGAAAGACCAACTGAGAGACATAGCAAGTAGCACATATATATTGAGGTGTCCAAATACCCCATGCAAGCAGTGAATTAGTCAAAAACTGTTGTAAGACATTTAGGTGCCACAGGAAAGGTGCTGCCACAAGAGGCAGTGGGGACTGCTCACAGCCAGTCTGGAGTCCAGAGGCTGCTCCTTTACAGCAATGCCCAACATAGCTACCGAAACCTGATTTTGAAACCTATGGAAGAACAAATGTTTTCATATTAGCTGTATCAGTCAGGTAATTTGGGGTGGTTTTCACTATGAGAAATAGATAAACTTCCTTTATCCATTATGGCTATCCGCAAACATTTTTCCTGTCCAAGTCTGACATGGATTCAGATGGCGTCCTCCTGTGCCTAAGAAAGGCTGAGAAGTGGAGAGACCTTAGAGAGGAATGATGGCTTGTCAAGCTGATATAAGAAAGAGTTCCTGGTAACACTGCAAACAGGTGAAAAAAATCTGAGAGGACTGGAGTAAGAAAATGAAGAAAATGAGAGGAGATGGGAGAAAAATAGTAGCTGGCTGTAGCTGATTCACTGTATGGATGCTATGCTATCACAGCCTAGGCTGACTTTTCAGGGATCGGCTGTAGTTGTGTCTACTTCACTGCTTCTCCAAGTGGTGGATGTTAAGGTGTCCCTTACAGTGGAGCTTGTTCAGGAGGCAGGGAGCTGTGGCAAAAGTTAAAAACCTGTGTTTTTAGTGCTGAAAGCTGGACGGGGCAGATAGTGATTTACTGAAACACTGATCGCTGTAGGGCCATGGTCTGAAAGACAGGAAAGAGGGAAGCCTAGGGGTCTATTAAAGCTCTTGGATATATGGTATGAAACCTCTTATGTCCTTAAAGTGGGGAAGAGTGTAAGGTTTTCTTAAACCACCATGGAATTTTTGTTAGACTTTTGACTTGCCCATATGGGTGGTGTGGATTTCTTCATCAGGATGAAAGGAGAAATCCTGATAATGTAATGGACTAACCCATCCAGTGGTGAGTCTGTGGCAAAGACTCATTGAGAAGATGTGGAATTACCAGGCATCAGATGTAAAGAACACCCTGATGCAATTTGCATACGTAAGCCTGATTTCTAGGAGTCTTTCTGCACCATGTAGTATAGGGAACTCTGCAGGCAAAAGGAAATTGCATATACAAGTTTGTCACAGTTTACATTTCTGGGAAGACAAATGAACTCTCCTGTTTTGTGAAGTGTTTTGTCTTCGAGACTTCAGCCTCAGTAGAATCAGTAATGTTTATTATATGAATTTACTTATCATGAAACTCCAACTGTATCACTTGTGTTAGGAAATAATTATTAGGAGTAATTCTACATCATTACTTATGCATGAGTGCCCAAAAGAAGGAGCAGAGGGGCTCTGAAACATAAGTGGCTATAATTGCTCTATTTACTTTCATATGAACTTTCAACAAGCACTCAGTTTCTGGCACTAGAAGTTGTCTTGTCTTTCTTAAACCCTTGAAAAAGATCATACCCATGAGAAAGTCAGCTCATAGTAATATAATTTAGCAAAAATTCCTAGTGGTGATGAAATACCCTATTGCAAAGAATACATTAGAATTCAGACTAACATTATCTTTTAGTTTTTCTGCAATTCTGTCCCTTAAAATGACTGCAGCTAAGCTCCTTCTCTCTCAGCAAACTGACTGGTTTCTTTAAAGAAAATAAGCAAGTCTTGAACATACATCTGGAGAGGGTACCATATGTATGAAATGTACCTTCCAAAGCATGGTGGTCCTAATTTTATTAAACTTTTATTAAGATTTCAAATTTTTCCCCTTAGGATTTAAGTGACTCTGAGGTAGAAAGGCTGCTGCAAATAATAAGCTGAATTTTGCAGACTGTAATAAACATATGTTGCGTGTCTGCTGATGAAGGTTTTCTGCAAAACACCAATGAAACACTGCAGCATGGGCTGCTCAGCAGAAGAGAGTGGCGAGCTTCCTACTCTGCTGCCCAGTTACTAGGGTAGAACAGCAAGGCTCTTCAAAAGTAGGCAGCAGCACTGTATGAATCTCTCTATATACACACCAAGCAGATTTGCATGTTAGAGGGAATATTTGTGCTATCAAAAGTAAGCCATAGCCACTTGTGGTTCCAGAAACCCTGGGAATTTTTTACAGAAAAGAAGGGAGTGCTGTTTCCTGTGTCCACTCCGAGTCTCAAAGTAGAGAGTTCTCATTTGCATGGCTAATGTCTTGTGCTTTTACTTGCGTAGTATATCCGTTGTATACTACCAGTAAGTTGTGCGGGTGGCAGAGGGGGATAGGTTGTGCTTGAGGTATTTCTCTGATTAATGAAGAGAGCTCGGGACAGTTTGGAGTCTGATTTGTTGGCTATTTAGTTCACTGGAAGCTGTGCTCATAGGACAGCTGTAGAACATAGTATGTAAATCACTTATGGATCTTTTGGGCCAAGAGGCAGTATGTAAATGTAGGATCATTACAGCTGTTCTCTGTATGTAAAGCTTGATTAAACCACTGAATGCATACAAAGATAGAACTATTGAACTAAAATACTGCCTCTTAGCTAAGCTACTTAACTAAGGGAAGACTTATTTTGATAGATCTGAAGAGCCAAAACATTTTCAGAAGTCTATTTAGGTAAGTTATTCCTCAATTTCAATACCTTTTCTGCAGTCTATTAAAAAAAATGATTCAGTGAAAATTATTTTCTAAATTTTTGTCAGTAGGTCATTTCCAAAGAATCTCTTTCGATCACTTGATACTCATCATCTAAGCTGTGCTGATTAAGTTATTATGTTATTATATAGGGTCATAAAATATATTTTCATTACTTGTTCAAAGACAAACCTAACACGTTGACACCTCAGAGCTTGCTTTCATTTAATATTCTGTAATATTTCCTTTAGTCTTAACTTTGAAGTCAGTGATTTTGCTAACAAATGTTTTTCTGGAAAGTAAACAGAAAATCAGCTTAAAGATATACAGACACAACCACTCCTTTGTCCAGTTTACAGACACAGATAATCACTAGCCCCCATATTTCATTGTTTGTTATATGTCTTCATCTACAATATCACTCTGTAGTGTAGCAAACTGAAATAACATTTAAAACTTTCCTTTTAATGATTCTTAAACATGAAAACAGATTAAAGACCTTTCAGAGCAAAAAAGAATGAAGGAAACGTGACTAATCAGAGTGATTGAAATGGTCTCTTATTAAACAGCAGTACTGAACAGTTATTTTAATTGTCAGTTGTGAATGGGAACACTGTCAAACTGTATGTATTACACATGTAGGGACAAAAGGGATGCAGAAAGATTTATGGGGAACTGACAAAAAGCATTGCTATAAACTTTTTTTAGATGAAGTTATGTGGTAAGAAATATGACATTGCATCCCGGTGTAATCATAATTCAAGGCCCTCTCTAACTCGTTGGACATTCCATGCCTTAGCCATCCACCTTTATCTAGGGGGTTCCCTTAATAAAAACAGGTCATAAAATGCATTTAGAGACTCAGAAATAGAAGATCCTGCCTCTGAAAAATACTTATGCCTTGGAAAAACTAGCAACTTAATATGAGCAATCAGTGCAGTCTGTAATAAAAATGTCAGTGTGATCCTAGGGTGATTAAATAGGTGAGCATGAGGCGATTTTAATGCCAACACAGAGCAATGCTGAGACTGGAATACTGACTATAACACTACTGTTGTCACTGTAAAAGGACTTGGAAACTTTGAAGGGAAGACAAAAAAAAAGCAATGTAGTTCTGAGAGCCAGGGAAAATGCCTCTCAAAGTAGAGAGCTCTCAGTCTGCTAAGGGCAGTGAATTGTGAATCTTTCCTTGGGGTGCATAAATGTTTTCACTAAAAGAAAATATGAGGATCTAAAAGGCTACTTACTATGGCCTACAAAGGCACACTGTGAACTCATGTCTGGAGTCTGCAACCTGAGAAACTCAGGAATAAAAATAAGAAACCCGTTTTTGACTGTAGCATTCAACAGCTAAAAAAAATGACCAAAGGGAACGCTAAAGGCGTGTTGGTATACAACACAATTTCTGAGGAAAGGTACTAGGTAGCTGGAGGGCGACATCAAGCACGATAATTAAGATAAGCAAAAGGAAAATGACTGTAGAGAAATTTAGGATGCATGCTTCCTAGACCACATTGACTCTAAAATATAGACGTCTCTGACTCTAAGCTGCTTAGAGAAATACTCCCTTTTGATGCAAACTAAGTAATTGATTATTATAATTTGGTCACCAGCTTCTTAATCATTCAACTATTGGCGACTATCCTGTATTTTATTATGAGCGTTGTGGAACACATAAAGCATTTTCACATTGTGGAGTATCAATCAGAACTTTACAGAACTAAAAAAAAAAAATTACAAATAGCAACGTTTGCTATCCTTCCTTTATACGGGAGTCAGTTTGCTAATAACAGAAGCTCGTCTAATAATGATGAAAGAATAGCTAGCTGGAAAACTGCTGCAAGTCAAGTAACTGCTTTAGTTAGATCCATGGGCAGTTAACTATAAATTACTTATTATTTTCCCCTCTGGTAATTTTACACAAAGCAGTAACTTGGACCAATTTAAAAGTCATTCAGGCAGGATTCCACAAGTGGAGAAGATGCAGTCATTCTTGTTCACTGTTATTGTACTAAGAACCTGTAGTTTGGCTGCTGTGCAGCCCTGCAAGCATTCCAAGTGTCTCCAGTAAGGGCTGCATAAAGCGAAGAAACTACCGTGCAAGTTCCTGGTGCTAAGGTGGTTGTAGAGAGGAAGTGCTTACACATTCCCACGGACGCAGTAGGAGAAAGCACCTCTGCATTGCCACTGACTTCACTGGCAGCAGGATTTATTCCAAGCACACCTTGAAACCGTAAGCAGTGTTGAAGATCAAGTGTGGGCCATCATGAGCTCAGTTTCCTAATTGTAATTAACTGCCCAGCAGGAAGGCTGTAAACTGCCCCATGGAGTGCACATAGTGTTAGACATCACACCAAGCCATTTCAATTGTTTCCCTGTTTCTGAGAGTTTTGGCAAGACTTGTCACAATACTTCTAGAAGCTGGTGCAATTGATGAGGGCATTTTATAGTGTTTCATGCACTTACCAGATTCTGAACCAGAGAACTGTTGGTTTTCTTTTTTTTTCTTTAGAAGAGAAAAATAAGAAGCAGAAATACTTATTACCAGACAGATTAGACATCCCTAGATAACATTCATTAAGATGGCTTTATACAAAAACAACCTGTTTGGGGACGGCAATTATGTGTCTTGCAAATCTTACAAAGTAGAAGAGCAACTCGTCTTCTCCCAGCAAGACAAGAAGGAATAAAACTCTGCCAGTACTTTTCTTGGTTTACAGCAAAGAGCTTGGTCCCTCAGTGTCAACAACTTATGAAATTGAAGGAAGCCACTTAATCACTGGCAATGTGTCTATTATGCAGTGTGTAGAAAACATCTGTGAATATTTTCATCATTGGATTTGAAAATACGTGTTATAAAGTAAGCTGCCCAATTACCTCTCAAGGTGATAAAGTGCTCCAGAACTCATATTATTCCTGGAAACTGCATCTGAAGAATCTTCAGTTTTCCAGAAGGTTCTCTTCCATCTTGTAAAATTATTTTATTAGAAAATCAGTTAGCATTTATCAACTGTATCCCATCAGGATACTTTCAACACTCATCTATTTGAAGTCTAATGTCTACCATTATACAGCCTTAAGTATAGGGTTACTTGGTTGCTGCAGTAGCAGACAATGCAATGCAGTGCAAGTAACATTATACAATATTATTATGTAAATAACTACTGTATAGTGCCTTTCAAATACACTTCAAAGGAAGCTGGAGGAAATCTTAAAAGCTGAAAGGCTTGAGAAGAAAGCACATCAATATCAGGTAGGAGTTTGAAATGTGATGCTCTCAAATGTATGCATATGTCAGTGTCTTGTAAGGCACTATCAGGTTGTCTAGGTGATGTTCTAAAGAAAAAGACCAGGGAGGTAAGAGTTCCATATCTCAAGTATGCATGATTATTTTTAAGAGGCTACTGACTGAGTCTAAGGTTGTGTTCAGAAAAAACTTACTGAAGAATTTCAATGTGAAAGCTCTCCACAGAATAATTCTGTAGGCACTGCAAGAGATAGAATGCCTCTAAGCACTATTTTGTAGAGCATTTTGTCCCCCAAGTGGAATATAGCTGAATGCAGTGTCACCTTTCAAATTGTATCCACAAGAATCTAATTAATACGAAATAGTGTTTTGACAGCACATGTTTGATCTTGAATATTCAGCAACTGTTTCTACTCAGACCCACTGAAGAGCTGAAGTGAAAAACTGTGATTACATTTAAGTAGTGCATACCTGCTCTTGCCTAGCTACTTTACTCAGTCAGTGCGTGAGAGCTAAGGTAGATCTCGGTATGTGTTTATGTAGTTAAAAATTCCAAGAAATCACTTCCAGAAGGAAAACGGAATTGGGTATGTGTTTTACTGGGTTTTCATAAGATGTAAATAACTCATGGTCCTATTGCTGCTTCAGCAAGCGCCTATTGGGAGATTATAGAATCACAGAATGGTTTGGGTAAGAAGGGTTCTTTAAAGATCATCTAGTTCCAACTCCTCTTCATGGACAGGGACACCTTCCACTAGATCAGGTTGCTCAAAGATCCATCTAACCTAGACTTGAACCATTCTAGTGATGGGGTCTCCACAACTTCTCTGGGCTACCTGTTCCAGTATCTCACCACTCTCATCACAAGATATTTCTTCTTTGTATCTAGTCTCAGTCTACCTTCTTTTAGTTCAAGGCTGTTATCTCTTGTCCTATCATCACAGACCCTGGTATAAAGTCTCTCTTCATCTTTCGTACAAGTTCCTTTTGTGTATTGAGAGGCCGCAGTAAGGACTTCCTGGAGCCTTTACTTCTCCAGGCTGAACAACACCAACTTTTTCAGCTTTCCTCATCAGGAGAATGAAGAATTTTTGAAGAGTTTTTGTGGCCTTCCTTTGAGCCCGCTTTAACAGTTTCATGTCTTTCTTGTGCTGGGGCCAGTCAATAATAATAATTATAGTATTTGTAATTAAAACCACAACTGTTTTATGATACTATATTTTTGAAATTATAATTGAAAACATTTTTAAAAATATTCATTTTAATCAATAGCCAAGTCACTCCCTGAATTGTCAGATATTCTGTATATTCATCCTCCCTCCCGCTGTCCACAAATCTGAAGCAATAAACAATAGGGTACAAAATGTTTTGCAGATTTTTTTTACCCACCATGTCCTGTGGTCCTTAGACTACTGTTCTGAAAAACATGATATTGAAGTATAAACATGGAAAAGCTGTGACGACACTTTAAGTAACGGCAAATGGGATGGCGCTTGTGACTGAGAAGGGAATACTCATGGATTCGCTTTCTAATATTCATGTTTAACGATCATTCATCTGTATTCTGTCTGTTCATAAAATTCCTTATGTTTACATTGAAATCTTACTTATTTTTACAGTGTCTTTTAGCTTACTGGAAGTGGTATTCTCTATATACTACTATTTATCTGCTGAGATTTTCCCATTGTGATACTTCAGTTTGCTTGTTGGTTAAGATCTAGAGTTTTCTTAAAAACAGACTTGGCTTATGTTTCAGCAAAAGGCTGTGTTCGAGAAAGAAGGAGAAATTTTATTAATTATGTCTAATATTGTTCCCTAATTCAGTTTGTCTGTGTGGCATAACTCATCAGTCCTTTTTTTTTAAATAGAAACATTTTAACACTTTTTTTAAAGCATTATTTTTGGAGGAAAGAAGGTTGACAGTATTTGTGGGGGAAAAAAAAAAGAACATTTTTTTAACCTAGAATCATCTGAGGAGGACAAACCTGTGCATATAGCTAGTTTTTATTGACAAGTTACACATTCAGCAGTAGAGCTGACCAGCAAACGGTAGTTCCCTTTTGCAATCTACTGAGGTTTCAGTGTGTGTTTATTTCAGATTGAGAGAAAAAAAGACCTTATTATTTTCATGACATAAAGCTGACAACATGCCAGGTTTTATATTGAAAGGGTCAGGCTTCTGATTTTACATCAGTCTTGCATCAGAAATGACCAGCGACTCCTGCTCCTCAAAATCTTCCCTGTAAATCATGTATCGAAATGATCAGAAATCTGCTTCTCAGGACTATCTGAGAGAAAAATGCGCTCAAACAAAAAATAAATGTGCTGCCTTGGTTTTAAACATTGAAGATTAAATGTTGAAGATTTGCATATTCGCAAACCTAATAGCTTTTCTTCAGCAGTAGCAGTAGACCTAATAAAGCGTTTCTTTTTACAAGTCCTGCTTCTCTTACATTGTTATTCTAATGCTTGCAGAGGAACAAAATAACTAAGCTGAAATAAGAACCTGTCAACTTGCAAGTATAGTCATGTTCTCACTGGAGTCTGGATCGGTATGTACTCTCATACTTTCCTACTGTATAGCTGAAATAATAACTTTAAACTGCTGACATGGCCTGTAGTGCTGGAGTATTGATTTCACTGCAGTGGCACATACTGAAAATGAGTAAAAATGTTAAGGAAAACCCACATCTTGAAAATGCAGACTTATTTAATCAGACATTTACAAGATTAGATTATATTCTTTTTATTTTTTGCCCCCAGTTAAAAGCAAATTTAGCAAAATTCTTCTGTCTTTGTTTCCATCTTTCAGTGAAATCCTCATTTCCGCTGTGATTCTTCCAGCTGGAGAATGGTGCAGAGCCCAAGAATAAAACTGAAGCATCATGATAGTCACCTAAAGTCACCAAGCCATGCATTTAACATGAGAACCATTACATCCTAACAAAATTCCTCATCATTTCAAAGTTTGCCTTTCAGATGAAAACAAAACCAGGTGTGGAGCAGAGCTGAATTCAGTGCATAAGTCTGTCATCTCCATCTCTGAGACTCTGCTGTCAAGTTCAGAGCAACCAAAAAGGGCCAGGTTCCTGGGCTGACAGGGGTCAGCAAGAGTTCTGCGGGGTGTAAATGTAACAGTACTGCTCAGATTTGCCATGCACTATAAAATGCGTAGTATCTGAAAATAGCAAAATTTGCAACTGCTGCCAGCAGAGCAAATCCACAGGCTTCACTACAACCATGCATGTTTTTTGTTGATGTTTTTTTTCTGTCCTTGGACGTATGCATCAGAAGCAATTTAATGACTGCAGCATCTCCAGCATGCCTTTGTGAATATATCTCTGTCTCTATCATCTTTATCTCTATCTCTCTATCTGTAAGTTTTATTCTCAGGGAAGTATATTCATATCTGTTATGGCTTTTTAATCTGAAATGATTGCAGCATCATTAGTTGATCATGATATAAAACCTTTCCTATTGCATGAGGCTTTATCAAGATAGTGAATGTGTTCATGAGTTGCAAGTCCCATGAAAAAACATTGAAATGGACATTGTTTCTAAATAAGCATTGTCGAAATCCTACTCTACATGTCTATTATTTTAGGCTACATGTCCCTTGAAAAGGTGATGAAGGATGCTGGGAATTACAAAGCCTTCTTTTTTCATGTAGACTATTCTTGATCCTAAGTTTTGCTGGATTCTTTTTCAGCAAAGAAGGTAATTTTTCAGCAAAGAAGGTAATAACAAAAAACAGTGTTTTTTTCTTCCCTTTCAGTGAAACATCTTCTTTAAGCCTAGCATCTACAAACATTTCTTTATTCAGGGTAACTCCTTGTCTCACCAGGAATCCTGCAGAAATAGTGCAACTCCCGGTAACTCAGTTGGATTCTCACAAACAGTAGCTTGGCATAGCTCTTGTAACCCACACTGGGTTTATGGCCATCCACAGTAGCCATGTGTAGCTTTAAAGCAGTAAATTAAATGAGTCTGTGACTATTCTCAGTATGGAGACGAGTGACACTGAATGGCCTGTGTCCAAATTAATTAAGTCTCATGATTGTTGCCAGGGTGCAGAAAGGTCTGCCTTTTTTCCCCTCTGAAACATGAAATAAGAATGGATGAGATAAAAATTGCACTGACAGTGACAAAGAAAGCATGTTTTGGGTGAGAAGAGCACTACTGTTAGCAGTAGAGTATCATATCTCAAATAAAGCAATGGGTAGTTTCCAAGTGTACCATTTGTGAGGAACGGGGTATCTTAACCCATCTGGGGGAGGGGACAGAAGGAAAAGGTATTTGAAAGCAGTGGCATACAGCAAATGATCTCTGTTACAACTCTCTAGATTTCACTGGGTTAATTCTAACAGTAACTAGTCCTAAAATCTTAAGACCACCGAATGTCCACTCTGCAGGAAATATGAGATAGTCTTCATCTCCTTCCTCAAATTCCAGAAGGTCTATTCAGTGACAAGGTCTATTCAGAGAAGGACTGACCAGGCCTTCATGCCCGTGTAGCAATTTTCACTTGCAGAAAGCAGTCTAAGTTCTCCCAGAAACGCTGGTATCGGTTAAGTATTTTTTCTTGACACGTTTGTTTGCAAAGTGAGATCAGTAGAGTATAATAATCAAGCTTCATCCCTGAATGGGTATGTGGCAAGCAACTTCCAAATGTACAGCTCACCAAGTTCTCACAGACATTAAAAGGCTGTCAGAACAGAGAAGACGGCCCTGTAGATAGCTTTGATAAATAAGCAGAACATCCTAAAACAATAATAGCTGTTGGCCAGGACAAAGCAGTCAGTCAAGGTCTGACTGCTAGAAACACAGCAGTCTATCAACTTGACAAGAGCGTTGATCACCTGATGAAGCTTATTAGGCAATCATCCGACAAGGTTATAAAAGAGCCTCCTCCTCCTCTAGTAAAACAGTGGTCTGGAACAACAGGGAGAGAACATCAGAGCTGATGGAGTGGCTGCAGATAGCCTCTATCTGGTAACGTATCTCCAGAGTGGGAGGCAAAGAAACAGGCATAATGGTCAGAGGTGTGTTTAGCTTGTTTCACTATTTGCTTTTTACTCTCTCTCTTAAGGAAAGAATATTTTTCAAGAAATTCTCTGCAAAGCATGTTTGTGTGGTGTGCTTTACCTGCTGTGTAGCTCTGAGGAGGTAATGTGTGAATCCACAGTTCCTTAAGTCTCATGCCATGGATTCACAAGTATCAGTGCTGGAACTTAAGACACCTCATGGGACTTTGGAGATCAGGCAGGAAGAGCACTCCACTGTGCAAGCTCAGACACTTCCGTGTGGTTATAAGTTCTGACTCTTATAACAAAACAAACAAACAAAAAAAAAGGCAACATCTGCTCTGTAAGAAGGTCCCTAGCATTTGGAAACTTTTCACCTTTGCATATGCAATTCAAGCTGCTGCTTGCCAATAGTCTAACTCCCATCAATGTCCTCTGTGTCAGTGTGTAAGAAGGATCCAAAAGGATCTCTGGCTTGGGGTATAAGCTCATTTGAATTCTTTGGGAGGATGCATTTGACTTTTGATTAGAAGAGTGCTTGGTTTTGGCTACCTTTCTGAAAGTCAGCTGACTACAAACACAGGCTTCCTTTCAGCTGGAAGCCAAAAAGGTTCTTTGAAATAAGGGTGGTAGGTCCACCCTGGCCTCCACTTGGGAGATCTGGAGACACACCATACCTAACGCTGCTGTCTCCTTTGAGAGCACGCGTAGAATCAGTCTTGAGGAGAAAAGACAGCACAGAAAGAACTGTGCCTCGACTATACCACCCAAGGAGACCTTCCGCTGTGCTTTTGGCAACCCGTCTTGCCTATCCTGCATCGGCCTTTTCAGCCACCAGCGCGCTTGCAGTAAGCGTGGGTAAAGCCCTTCCCAAATCTTCACCCACAAAGCCAAGCCAAAAAAGGTAGCAGCAGTGTAAATCTGTTTATGGAAACAGAATTGTTTCAGCCCAGGTTTCACTTCATATTAACAGCACTGAGAGCAAAGTTAAAGTTTAGTTTAGAACACTAAAGGGAGAAGCAATGCTGAATAAAATACTGTGCTGAAACCATTCCAGTAACTCAGCAACCTTGAAAGAGCAAAGCCAATAAAACTGCAGCAACCATCCTGCTGATCAGCTTGTACTTATTCAAAACTGTGCAGATCCGACATTTAGTACAAAAACAATCATTTCACAGTTCATTCACAATTACATGGGGGAGCTGGATAGACTTTGCAATGTGTGCTTGTAAATAAACCTCCTTACCCCTGGAGTGAAGCAATCCTAATAAGTAATTAATTGAAGATTAAGTTGCAAATATTGAAAATATTACAATTTTGCAGGAGCTGACTATTATCCATACTCTGGGTTACTTCCATGTTTGTCCCATTTGTTTAAGCAGTTACTGTTTTGAATCCAAGTCACACTATGTCCTGGGATCAGTACCTTTTCTAACTTTTTTATGCAATGGCAATTACTTTCTAGACTGCCATACAAGGAATTAACTTTTCTTTGCACAGGAGTATTTGTCAGTCATCAGGCATCTTTCTTGTCCTTTCTGCTTACTGCTCACAACTTTTCTTCTTGTATGCGACTTCTTTTGCAAACCTATTTCACAACCATTCTTCACCTCCCAAATACAACTGTTTTCTAGTACCTTTTAGTCTGTAGAGTGTATTGCGCGGTCCATTGTTTCAGCTCTGCCTTTATCTTGAAGAAACATGCTGGTCCATAGTTGAAAGGGGAGCACAGGACTGCCAAGCACAGTGTTTTCCCTTTCATTTATCTGGTCAGAATTCCTTCTTAAACATTGCTCTCTGCCCTGTAAGTATCATTTTGTATAAGAAAAGTAGACGTTGTGTGATGATGAAGACATGAACATGTGCCCAGCAACTCCCAAGAGCTGACCAGGAATGTACTTTACCACTGGGGCTAAAGCAGCAGCCTTTTCCCTATTAGTAATGCCTCAGTGCTCAGACTTGCGCACTTCTAATTTTCTTCTTTTTTCCAAGTCCATGTTAAAACCAGGAAAATGGATGATCTCAGATCTTGAGAATTCTGTTCCTTTTTTTTCAGGCAACTATCCCTTAACCCCAAATACATTTGTGCGTGAGGCTGTAAATCTATATCTGACAGCAGAACCCACAGCTGGTTAGTACAAGAGAGGGGCATATTTCATTGAAGTCAACATGGCTGTGGCACTCAGCATCTCAGTTTTTATGCACAAATGACCATATCCAAGTATGCTGACTTTGCTTAATCTTTTTCCTTTCAAAAGCTAAGCTTGTTCACAGCTCAGGTGAAGTTCAAAACCATTGAGCTACTCCTTTTATAACTGTCAAGGACCTGAAAGATAACTTTTAACTTTTAGTTCCAGTAACTCAAGGACAAGGATCCGCTATCTCACAGGCTGCCTGTGCTTTTCTGTGTGTGTGACAGTGCAGAAAATGTTTCTATTCTGTCAATTCCAACACCATCTGCTTATCTGGAATATAAAAAATAACAGCCCTCAATGTATTAAGAAATGATGGAAATACTTTGGGTAAAAAGGGATAAATGATGGATTCAGAGTATAGTTCAAACAGTGTGCACTCTAAGAGGCTGTCCTAGTGTCTGAAGTCTTAATCAAAACTGATATTCCAATTTACGTCCAATGCCAGCACAATGCATGCACAGCAACAGTATATGAAACAAAAATATATGTGCAGCATTAAATGACAGATATTCCAGTTCACTCGTTGTAAGTAGGTAAGCTATAGACATAGACAACCCGTTCATAATGGGTTCTGGGATGTATACACATTTCTTAGCTTTGAACCTGGAAGACTGTCTTTGTTTTCTTGTAAAGACTGACTTGAAGACTGAAGCGTTTATGTATCACAGTGGACGATAGCTGTATAGAATGACACAGTGTGGTTAAATGACAGAAAAGGTTACTCTGTAATCGGAAGGCCTGTTCTCCTTATTTATGTGAAATACTGATTTTGTGGAAAGCTGATTTGTTGACCTATATCTTTTGGTCTTTCCAGTCTAAATTGTGTTACGAAGTATTCACCTCTGCTCATCAAAAGTATTATTCAAAACTAAACTCATTTTCCTTCGGCAAAACTCCTTCTGTCTTACCCTGAGTTACCACCTCATCCCATTGTTGACTTAGAGATATTTCTTGCTTTGTATTTTTCATTTATCCCTAAAATCCAATTCCTTTTGTTTGTTTTTATGACTGACTGTCTTTTCTGCTATTTCTTCAGCATTTCTGCCTCCTGCTTGCTTTACCTTTCTTATTGTTATCTGATTATCTCAGTGGCCAACTCTCAAATGAAACAATTAAAACCTCTTTTACTATCTACCTAGGTATTTCTTTTTCTATTTCTTAGAAATTTCTTGAATATTTTTACTCTAAATGAATGCATTCCTGACTCCCAGCTTCCTGGTTTTCACCAAATGTATCAGCTAAGGCTTTCTGCTCTATGTAGAGTGTATATAGAGCCTGTATAGTGAAATATGGGATGTGAGGTGTGGGAGCCCAGATAAACCAGGAGACACTAAACCTAAGGTTTGTCTGAAACTGTTTGTTCCAGCTGCATGTGACTCATTCAGAGCTAGAGAAAGGTAGCAGTCGTACTTCACAGCACAGACCCCTGTCCTGAGTCCTTTCTCTGCCTCTGCATAGCAAGTGGCACGTTCTTCAGACTTGTTGCAGAGATACAGAACAGCTATTGTGTTCATGGACAGCACGCCTGTTTGCATTGAGGGTGCATGCAGTGGTTCCCCGGCATGTACATTTGATGACTGTGGCCTCTTAATATGTCTCCATCTGTGTGGGATCCAGAGTCTGTGTAAGCCTCCAAAGGCAGCCTTCCTTCAAAGAAAGAAATGGTGATGCCCATACCCATTTCCTACAGAGTGCCGCAGAGGTTGAAACATCTCCCAGGAGGCAAAAGACCGAGGTAAAATATCTTTCTCTGAAGACGCCAAACCCCGTTTCTCTTGCCTACCTGGTGGCATGGATGAAGGCAGAATCTGTTTGTCCTTTGAAAGCTCTTCTGGGAACATGACATTGCTGGGAACAGAGGGAACAAGGTAAAGGAAGACTGTCTGCATCACACCCCTCTGGGAGAGGAGATTTCTGGGTGTTAGTTCCTGCTCTTATTAAAATTTCTGTCTTTTTATCCATTGACTAAGAAGAGACATTCCCTTTCCCTGTCTTTTGAGGATTAAAAGCCTTGGCTTTTGTTTATGCTTAGCTTTTTACTGTTATGGCTAACCACATAAGAGTCTTCAATCGGTCTCCATTGTATTAGCTACAGCACCCAAACGGAGAAATTGCAATTACTTGAATCCAGTCAGTGAATGCTGTTGGCACAGGAGTTGCTGTAACCTAGCAAGCAGACTAAGCAGTAGATCTGCAGGATTCGGCTCCTGCACAACAAAGGCAGAAGAGCTTTTGAGCAATGATGGTTAGCCGGAGGCTTGCATGTACTTCATAGGATACCCTTGGTTACAGCTGTCTGTGTGCAGACCTCAAAGCTCTGGGACCATGGTGCGGTTTTCTCCTGACCCGCTTTCTGTGGAAAAGACAGTACAGGAGGGAGAATTATTTTGTAGTAGAATTTTGCCCAAGCACAGGATGAGAATGAATACAGGCCCTGAAGCTGGTCACGCAATGGTCACAGCTAGAAATGGAGGAGGACAGAGGGTACAGCTGTGACATGCGGCATTAAAGGTCTTAATTTTTAATAAAATGTAAATCCCAGCGGTTTTGGTACTCAGCTTCTCATCATGCAATGCCAGTTGTTTGAAGAGACAACTTGTTCTGGTCTGCTCTGACCCACATGTTCTACCTACATTCTCACGTGCACGTTCAGAGCTGTTTGTGCCTGTGATGTTACGCTCGCTGCCTGCTCTGCACTTCCCTATTACAGGCAGTGTTGTAAATACGCATGCAGTTGTGTCACAGGCAGTCAAGCAGCTGGGGTTTGGTAGTATTGGCAGAGATTTTTCTCTCCCATTACAGCAGGACGGCAGCAAGTTCAAAAGTTGAGCCTGAGGCTCTGTTGAATAAAAGGCCTCGTTAGTCCCACAGGTAATCACTTTTTCTGTATGACTGTCTGGTGTATAGCGGTCTGGTGGACTTTGTCACTTTCTGTCAGCTTTGAGTGTGGATGTTGGGAACACAAAGCCTTACAAATGTTTCCAGATCCCACTGAACAGCAGTGGACCTGCTCTAAACCTGTTTGCCCTGGTAAAAGGAGCTGTGTATGTTTCTAAGCTCCTGGAAAGCCCGATGCCCTGGTTCTCTGTGGATGTATAAAATGCTGCTCTAATCCTTAGATACATCCTTAGTTTTAGCTTCTCTTCCCATGAAATACTGGTATATGCCTAAGCTTGTGTTCCTAGTGTACTGCTTGTGCTATCGACTTACTGTCGTCCCTCTCTCTTCCATGGGAAGTGGAAAGTTAGAGAACAGCAGCGAGGCCCTTGTACTCTGTTTCTCTCAGAAGCTCGGAATATTTGCTGTCACTTGCACCACCTCAGGCTCTTTATTTGTCAGAATACTCTTACAAACTGCACATGAAACACAATTTTGGGAGAAGGAGAAATGGTAAACGAAATCAAACTGGGCTGCAAAGGCTGTTTCTATAATGTCACTAGCAAAAGTTTATGGGAATGAGATGAAAGGAAGCTCATGACAGGTTAATTTCCAAGATCCATTCATACTGACAGGTTTTTTTGAGCCTTAGAGAAAGAGCAGTCTAGCCTGCCCTTGAGTTGCAGCTGTAATCACAACTATAAATAACTGTTTAAAAACCAATTCCAGGAAACTCTCACATATGTGTTTGGAAAGGAAGGAAGCTGCTCTTTTGCACATCTACCTTGCATGGGAGCAAAACCAAAATATAACACTTCATCATGTTGATCTAAAAACGTCCGAGTTCATGGGGATGCTGTATCACCCGAAAGAAAATCTGCTTCCACAAACAGGATAAATCAAAGAAATACAAAATGGAAGATAAATAATCAGAGCATTCTCACCAAGGTCTCCGAGTGTCTGGAGGAGATGGATGCTTGTAATGGGTGATTCTGCACTAAGAATGAAAGCATCAAGGGCTATAAAGCAAGCAAGCAGGTGTTTTGCAGTACCAAAGAGAAGGAATGAAATCTGTGTATAATTTGGTTTCTGTCAGAAAAGAGTTCATGACAACAGTGCATATCAATACTGATGAGAAAACTTCAGAGGATATCTTAAAGATCAGAACTCATTTCAGAGAGGAATGAAGGGTGGCATTTTGAGACATGTAATCTGACATTTCACTGAGAAACTCATCCTTTTAATGTTTCCTCCTTTTAATAAATAGTATTTATTAATAAATAATATTGGGATAGTAATTTTCTACTGTCTCCTAGCTATTTTTAAAGGAGAAAATCCATAAGAAAATGTCTTAGTGATTTCTGTAAATAAGACACTTTGATAGTCATAAAGACACGTGCTTCTATTTGGAGCGTTGTCTTTTAAGTGAAATGATGAAGTAGGAGACTCATGCAATTGTAAACAAGATTATGTTCCTGTCTGACAAGCAATACAATGTGTATGGATTAATTTCCAAGAAATACTTTTCATAGCTGCTTCACCTGGATTACTTATAAATTAATCAGATTTTAAGTAAAGACTCTAGACTTCAGGGTCTGTATGTTCCCTTCTAAAGAGATTTCAGTAAGAGATCTGGATCTCATAAAAAGGAGATGATTGAAAACCAGCTGAAGTTTCCTATCGGAGTGATAATCCAAACTGCTTTTTCTGTACTTACTGCACGGCTTAGGCTTTGCTTCAAGTTGGCACCACACACAAGGCCTATACCTTCTCTGTTCAGTATTAGATGTCTATGTTCTGGTTTGCCAGCACTGAAGAAAAAGTCAGACTCTGAGTTTGTGTCCAAAGGACAACAAGCAGAAGGTACAACCTGGATCACAGGACTTTTTTTCCTTTCCATTCCACGAGAATGGGATGGACCATCCTTCAGTCTAGTCAAAATATGACTGTAGAAGTTCTTGTGAAATCTGCTTTTACTAGACCTGCTATGAGCAAGAGATTGGATTAAATGAGTAAAGAAGGTTCCCTTACAAGCTGCATAGTTATGTAATTCTTAATAAATAGCCAAAATATGAGAAAGTAATTCACCTGAATCAAGTGTTGGTCCTCCTTATTTATTCTTTAACATCTGAAAATGCCTTCTTTATTAATGTATTAAAGCTTTGTTTTGGGAAAAGCAAGTCATTGATTGTGTTACAGTGTAACAGAAGAGTCAGTGACAGGTCCCTGTGACGGGGAACAGTAATTAAAACACTTATTTTTCTAGTTAAAGAATCTAAGAGTCACTCTAATGACTGACAAAATTTTTGTCTATCTTTATGTTGTCATGATGAACATGGTAAATAACAAGGATATGAGAACAGGACAAGTGCTTGTTGGAGGCTGAAGGTTATAACTGTTTGATTCAGAAGCATTATTTTAGGAGGTTTTCTTCTTACCCGTGTTCAGTCACTTTCTGAACTCAGGTAAAATTTTAGCATTCACAGTTTCTGATGGTGAGAAGCTCGCAGCTTATTGCACATTATGTGAAGAATCACCTCCTTTTGGCTGTTTTGGACACGCTTTCTGAAATTCCACTGAACGGCACCTAGTTTTGGAAGAGACGGAACTGTTTACCTTTCCCGTAGCATGTGTGGTTTTATAGATCTGTGTTTCATTTTCCTTATTAGTAGTCTTTGTTCTAGGCTAAAGTATTCTAGGCTATTCTTTATATAAATGTGTATATTTCTATGTGAAGTCTTGGGAAAGAGGGTGACCACAGCTGTGGGGTTCTATTGATATCTACTCAGGAAAAGAAAGGCTGATGCGAGTAGGTTTAATTCCTGGAAGTCAGCAAATGCCACTACTTATACATTTGTATTTATTTACTGAAGCCTGGCAGGAGGTATTCCCCAGCCCACGAGCCTCCTGAATTTATTTCATTGAGTTCTTCTATGTTAGTACAATCTACCACCTTGGAGGAATCGTTGGATCATGCATGTGCTCTACAGCACCAGACAGGCTTTCCTGTAAACAAAACCAATGTCTGTTCATCACTAATTAAGGCATCAGAGTGAAATTTTAATCTATAGACCTAGCAGAACAAAACAAGAAGTAAAAAGAAACATAAAACGAGGCTTTACTCTGTGCTTACAAATAAGATACCTTTCTAGCATTTCTAGTGTCTCCATCAAAGTCTTTGTCTCCTTTCCTTCTCCTTCTCCTTTGGTACACCTTTTCCCCTCTGTCCTTTCCTCCTCCTGTGCATATCTCTCCGCTCATGCAATGGGTAGCAACCACATCTGGACTAAACCTCAAATCTCTTACCCCCACCCCAGTACTCTCTTGTTCGTTAACAGAGACTTTTTTTTCCTAAACACGGTTCTTTTGTAGCAGCCATACTCAGGGACTGGGACTCCAGTTTAGATTTTTTCTCTTTCTGTCCCCTCATGATGAATGTGAGCAGCTAAAACATAATAGTTCTGTGAACAAAGGTCATGCCAAATCTGTTGATCCATTACAGCTTGTACTGCAGTAAGCTAAAATGTGAGGCAATATAAGTCCTGAAGTGAACAGGAGTTTTCTAAAAGTTTTTATTCTTATTGCAAAATATAATTAATTCTGTTACAGTAGGGTACATAGAAATTGTGTGCCTTTCTCTGTAGATAATTTTTTTTTTTCAGGATTGGAAGCATGATTAAAAAGCATGTCCTTTGCCAGATGATAGTGAAATTTGGACTTTTTAGTTGTTGTTGTTTTGTTAATTGAGCAAAAAGCTGTGAAGGTCTTTAGGAGCAAAGGAAATATAATTTCCATTGGCTCAAGCTCAACCAGCAAGTGCCACAGGACAAGATGGATGAGGGGAGCAGTAACGAGATACATAGCTGTTTATTTCTAGGTCACTTACCTGAATCTGATCCAGTTCAGTGCTGCCTGAAATTTCTTGCAAATTGATAGCTGTCTAGTTAAACATGAAATGAGCTGGCATTGCCCCTAGTGGATAATTTCTTTATCTTAGTTTTTGAAGCAGAAATTACAGACATTGCACAAATAAAAGCAACTGCTGGTAGAAGTTTTGCTGTAGTTGGATTGGGTGCCAATGTTTTATCACAGAAGTCATTCTCTCAGGCAGCTCTGTCTGCAAGATTGACCCTGCAGCCAGGTCATAACATCCCTGCAGAGATAGGAATTTTTTAATTGCCTGGGTGAACAACTACTAACCGTGGAATGAGACACCAGTTGACCGGAAATTCATTTTTCTAAGGTGGATAGGTAAGATCCCTAGCAGGTGCAAATGTATTCTCAGGGTATGTGCCATCTGGATCACCATTTCACATGAACCCTATTAGGGGCAGAAACCTTGTGAATTCAAAGATCTGCATCCTCTTTTCATAGCACAAAGTCTAGTTATTCTCAGAGCCCTCACTCCAACAAGTGCTTTCAAGACTTCAGGGTATCCAGCTGTTGTGTCTGCTAGAAGTCTGGGCAGGGTTTCCTTTAAACCCTATTTGGATTCATGAAAGATTACCAAGTTGGTGATATTTCAAATGAAATTTTGTTTCCCTGCAAAATTTCTGACCAGCTTTTTTTCCAGAAATCTGTTTCTAATGCCGCCTGTATGAAGCTCTAATTTTCTGAAACTGAAAATCGCAAATGATGGATGACTACAAAGTAGTGGAACTAATATGGTGTATGCTAATCTTGGCTCAAATGGTTTTTGATGTATCACATCGTCTGTCATCTGGTAACTGTCTATTTTTGCTAGCTATTTCAATTGTGAGCTCTTTCAGTCATAGATGTCTGCCTCGCTTTTCACGCTTAGCACTTTCTAAAACTCTATAGAATAATAATTGCCTTTGTTAGTTGCTTCCAAGGAAGTCATGTGACTAAAAGGAGAGAAAGTTTTGCTCTAGCTTTGTGCTCCAACTCTGGCAGTGCTCTGTGCCTTTCATCCAGGCAATTCCCATTTACTCAGCCCTGATGTAGATTAGAATATAATAGAAGAGAATATTTCCAGCAAATGATTAATGCCTAGTGAGGAATTTACTTGTTCCTGATCTGATATAGGAGAACATTTTATTTAAGGCCTTATTCAGGTGCAGTTTGGATTTGTCCAGGGTTGCTGTTTACTTTTCACTATGATAAGAGTAGAGTCAGTTTGCTGATGTCTTTGAGATGGAGTTTCTTCAGTGTACCAATAATAATAATAAAAAAACCAACAAAGGGGCTTATCCGTTTAGAAATGTTCTGCTTGGGTAGTATAGACAAAATGGTGGTGGTCTCCTCTAAAGTATATCTAAAATAAAGATCCAGAATCTAACATCTTTTCCAGCAGCCCAACCATGTAGATTTTATTGTGTTTGCACATAATTTGCCAAACGATGTCCTTTCACAGGGCAGGTTACGCAAGCAAGCTCAGGCACTAACTTTGTGCTCCTGTTTCTCATTTCACAGCTAATGGGTAGTGCTGAATTACAATTGATTCCCCAGGGGGAATTTAGGATGACTGAAGCAGTTTTAGTACAGTGTTAACAGGATGAATGGCTATTAAAGGTGGTTTTGTGTGTACACTGAGAAAAATGAATTTCGTTCTCCATTTTGTTTTACTTTCTCCATGATCAGAAAAGGTTGGAACTATTTTATTTAGTACAAAACCAGAAGTAGTCTTAATTCTGAATGAAGACTAATACGCTACAAATCTCTGCATTTAAAAAATGGTTTATAGTTTGAAGACTGTGTAGGAACTTCAAAACCTACGTACACCAAGTCCTGTGGGTCAGGGTCCCAACTGCTATAGGAACGTGCCTATAGTGGGGACTATCACTGGGCACACAGGCTGATGCAATACAATTTATCTTCCCCAAGGTAGAATCCCAGGTCCCTGGAGCCAAACATAGTTGACCTTTAAGTGAGAGCCAATGCTAGATGCTCATGATCCAGCAAAGGATCCAACAAACATTGTTGCAATATAGTATGCAGAACAATACTGTGCGAGTCTCTTCATTTCATAAAGAAAAAAATGGGTCAGGCCATGAGTTGTGGGGGATGTTGAAGGGGTATACATATCATCGTGAGGGCTCAACACAGCTGTGAAAGATCTGATCCAAAATTGTTTTTTCCCTACTCATAGAGAATTTCTGGAATAGAAATCTTTGTGCTTCAAAATCTAGTAAGCTGGCCCTGGCAGAGAGCGGAAACACTGGGGACTCCCGTCTTGCTGTTGAGGAGAAACCACTAATCTGGGCCAAGAAGGCCCTGTTAATCTCAGAATAAAGATGTACTTTACTGGTAATTCCAGGCTATTTGATCAACTTTGTCCAAATGAAAGGAGAAAAGATGCCTTACTTCTGGTGAAGAGCTCCTGGCAATTTTCAAGGTTTTGGTGTCTTTTTCAGGACAAAAGCTAGCTTAGAAACACATGTGCTGGCCAGTGACCTGTTACAGCACAGCTCAGTCTCAATCATTAATTGGCCTGTCCTCACTCAGTAAGGAACCTGTGGGCTAAGCGATATATAAGACGTTGAAGCTGATGAAGCTGATGAAAGATCAGAAATTCAGATGTCAGTTCTACTCTGGGGTAACTTCCATGATTTTGTTAAAAGGCAGATCACGATACATCAAATTTCCAGGGGGAAAAAAAAAGTCAGAAACGAGCAAATGGAGTTCTGTTCACCTTTTATTTTTTCTTGAAACTTGTCCTGGTTTGAGTTAGGACAGAACTAATTCTGGTCAGTGATTTTACTGTTTAGCTCAGTCTCTTCTAAGTGACGGCACTTTCTGAAGTTAGCAGCATATTTTTGCAGACATTATCTGATAGTGCTTGATGTTTGTATTTACTACTACAGACTGGTATGCAGAAAGGCTTTTGCTTATACTTGTTCCTATAGAAACCAAGGTCACTGCTAAATCTTTTGTACCATGTTGAGATGATGTAAAGCAAGAGGTCAGGATAGAATGGACAGGAGAGGTGACCAGAAACTGACCAGCAATGTGTTCCATCCCACATACATCATATTCGTTACAAAGCTGAGGGATCACAAGGGTCAACTTCTCTTCTTCAATGGCCGATGTCTGAGGAGGACTCTGTCCATTCTGCCTTTGATCCCAATCTGTGCATTCAGAGTCCAGTTCCAGAATCCAGCTCCTGCGTCCAGTTCCTGCCTGCCACTGAGTCCAGTCTGGGACTTCCCCAGTGCCTGCCCAGCAGCATCTGTGGTAACAGTGATGTAATTGCCATCAAGGGGTGGGGTTTGGTATTGGTTTTGTATATATTTGTATATCTTTGATCTTATTGTTATTACTTTCCTTAAAGCAGTTTTAGTTTTCCAATCCATACGTCTCTCCCCCTTCTTCCCTTTCTCTTCCTCTTTGGGAAGGGAGAGAAGTTAATAGAGAGCATCTGGTATGTGCTTAATGGCCTAGCCCTAACCCTTGACAAAACTGTAACCTGCAATTTTTTCTGTATTTATATGCATTTCTTAAACCTGTATTAGACTATTGTTGTGTGGAATGTCAGACTAATTCAAATGTAGGACAGAAATTTAATAGCTTGTTCTCTTCCACCCTCTGTAGGTAATGCAGTATACTGATTCAAATTTGGAGTGAATCCTAACCAGCATGTATGTTCAAACATTTATTGGAAACACTAACTTGTGAGATTATTATTGATAAACACTTGTTAATAGTTCCATTGAAGTGGAGGACCTCACAGTGTAGCTGTGACTGGAGTGCTTCTGAGTAATACCAGTGAAACGCAAGTCAAGTCGGAAAAATAAATCTTAATCCTCATTTTTTCGTTAGCAACTGACTATAATTTACTGTAATACAACATTTTGTTATCTTCCAGAAGAAAATGTGCATATTTTCTAAAGAATAAATAAGGGGAATTAATGCTTTGCAGAAGTATGTTGTTGAACTCAAAGACAAATACTTGAAATTATTAGGCCTCAACTCTTTCAACTTAATGAATAAATCATAAAAACAAGATGAGAAAAAATAACTCAATCTGCTGAAAATTGTGTCCTTGAGAACAAAATAAAAAGATGCCATAGTGCAACAGGCACTGCTGTGCTTTGACCATGAGTTGTTTCATTTGTCAAAATACTGATGGCATAAGAAAAGTGCAATTCTCAGCATATTAGTAATGTGTGTGGTGTAAATCACAAATTCTTTCCTGCAGAAGAAATGCAGTATTTTTTTAATGATTTCTTGAAAATTTTTTACTGTGTGCAGCTACTGTGTGTCTTTTCTGTTGCTGTAGCTCTCCTATCCTGAGGCATTCACCTTCACAAGACAGACAGTAAGGAAACTTCAAAGAGCTGACCTTTTATTTTTAGGAGAAGCTATGCCCCATTTCACAGCCCAGTCTGGGAGGAAATAGCAGGGAGCTGATGAATACAGGTGCCTGCTGGTGGGATACACAGATGCTCAGGATGATGAGGAAATACCAAGGAGGAGAAAGGGAGTGAGAAGGAGAAGTTTTGTTACTGGGAATAAAATAGGAAATGGAGTTGCTGTGAAGGAAGGAGAGCAAATTTGATTGTGACTTTTTAATATAGTGAAACTTCATATGTTTTCCTTATGAAAAGAAAAAAACAAAGCCTCATTTTAGTAACAATTCAAAGTGTACTAAAAAGAATATCAGATTATGTATCTCCACGACTGTGTGCAGTTATGCTCTTGGAATTATTTCAAAAACTGAAAGGTATATCCAAATTGTCCTCTGTAGCTGACTAATGGTGCTGTTTTAAACACAATGCTCCACTGACATATGCTATTTAATTGTATCTTAAAACTTCTGTACAGTTGTGATGAAGAGTCTACGCATTTCTTTAGAGAAGAAGAGGATCCTGAAGCAGGTGAAAAGACAATTTTAACAATGTGCACATTAAGAATAATTGATTATTCTGCTGATGACAAAGTGAAAGTAGAAATCTTAAAATACTTCCTGTTGCAGTTAAACAAACAAACAAACAAACAAACAAAGTTGTTACCAGAAATCCCAAAAGATTTTGTTCTGATTGAGTTTTTCATATTCTTGTTTGAGTTCATAATTTCAGTCCACCACTAGCAACAGTGAAAAATGTCTCAGTGGAGGTGGGGCACCTTGGGGAAGACAGTGAGGCCAAGATACCACATCAGAAGATAGGTTGTGGGTGTGACCCCGGCAGGAAAGAAGCCGAATTAACCAACCCAAGTAAAGCACGTATAATAAGCAAGTACTAGAAGATTATAAAACTATGTGATAAGAGAGAACACGGGACGATGCAGTTGCAGTTGCAATTTGCAGTAAGTAGGTGCCGCAGCAGTTTGCTGCAGCTGTATTTCAATAAAGGCTTTGTGTGCACACAAGCTGTTGTTGCGTTATCTGCCCTGACTATTCGCGATGTGTGGTGATCCCACCACAACTGGTTGTCGCGGTTTGAGAAGGGGGGC
>NW_010393623.1:29357-30080 GCF_000710305.1 Buceros rhinoceros silvestris | reverse complement strand
CCGGCGGGGGGCTGCGGGTTTGGCAGCCAGGAGGCCCTGGAAGGAAAGGGAGGCTCTGCGCCTGAAATCAGCTCCCCGCCTGCCCAAGCAAAACAGAGAGAGAAAAAAGATATAGATGAATGTGCTGGTTTTGGCTGGGATAGGGTTAATTTTCTTGTTCATAAGGGTTTTCTTGGGGCATCCCACATGGGTGGGTTCCCGCTGCTGCCTTCCTCTGCCTGCCCTCCCAGGGGGACCCCGTTGTAAGGCTGCTGCCCCTCTCTATTTTCCCCCTGCTTGCTCTTGGGCTTCCCCACCCAGTGAGGAAGGAGAAGGAGGAAGGCTTAGGGCTGGGGCAGTTTTCAGCAGATGTCTTAGAGATGCCTTTCACCAATGGCCCCTCGCCACTGCCCGCAGACCCCCATATCTCCTCTCTAGGGAAGAGCTCCATGAAAAGCCAATTTTCCTTTGGAAAAAAGAGCAAATTCCTTCCTCAATGGCAAAGAAAGTAATTACTACAAGATTTTACTTGTACTTACGGGCAGGTAGGATGGCTCCTTTGCACTTGACAGAGTGAAATAATGGTTTTTCAAATACAGAAAGGTCATTTAACACCCTGAATAAATCCTAGAGGCTTTTCTGGAGGTGTAAGTAGGAAGCTCCTAAACTTGCGCAGAGTGATTGTGTTTCCTCTGTCCATCGATTGGCAAGAGAGACGCCGAGAGCAGAGGTAAGCTGGAGGAG
>NW_010393623.1:28919-29231 GCF_000710305.1 Buceros rhinoceros silvestris | reverse complement strand
GAGTGTTTCACTGTAACCAGGGAGAAAAAGAAAATACTTCCCTGCCCTTTAAAATAGGAGCTGTTGGCACGACCAGGACAAGCAAACTGAATCCAAATTGAGTCCTCGCCAAATTATGCCTTAAATTATAACTCCGCTGTGGACGCTATAAAATCAAGTTTAACTTCTGCTTGATGGATTTGGAGAAAGAATATAATATTAATAGAACAGGGAGTTAATAAAACAGGACACACTGCTCGCTTTAAAGGCATTTCCCTGTGAGAAAACAGACCTGAATTTAACTGCTTTCCTTTGAAGAAAACTAGGACTGTT
>NW_010393623.1:27583-28770 GCF_000710305.1 Buceros rhinoceros silvestris | reverse complement strand
CATGCAAATAAAACAAAAGCAAAGCAGAAACATGTAAGTACAGTAGTTTGGGAAAACTGCCATGTTAGGAGGAGCAGGAATATTTGATAGTAAATCAACAACATCTGGTTGATAAGAAATGACATCTGCGTATCCGTCTCTGTCAAAACATACGCCCTGACGAACGCATGACTCCCTTCAGACACACACGCGCTCGCAGCCCAGCAGACACATGCACCCGCGCGCAGACACCGCTACATATTTTACACACCCCCCTACACATTCGACACACGCTTACATCCCTCCCCCCGCCCCAGCACGCGCATTCCTCTTCTTGCTGCGCTGTATCGTTGGGGGAACAAATAAAGAGTGGCTGTAGCCCCAAGATAAAGACCCAATTGAGAAAGATAGAGCCATAAAAATAAACCGGGGAATGATCTACCCTAAATGGCATCTCCCTCCAGGGAAGGGAATAAAGTTTGTAGCTTGCCCCAGTGCGGAGGGAGAATAACACCAGGGCCGAGGCAACGCACAGCTGATGCTGTTGCAGATGCTGGTTGTGCGCAGGAGTAACAGTTGAGCGGCACGCGGGGTCTTTTCCACAGGCAGAAACCCGAGTGCAGCTTTCGCAGCCGAGACGTTACTTGGCCAAACCTGTTTTCCTGTTGCAATGTGTTGCCTGTTGCCATTTTCCCCCATTTACAGCCATCTCTCTCTCGCCTCCACCCGCAACCTATAGCGCATCCTTCGTGCAGACTTTCCTATCGCACACTGTTTGTATTTTATTATTTACACCAACGTATTTTACACCCGTTTTTTGACACCCGTGTATTTTACACACACATTTATATGCACAAACAAATTTATACATGCGTGTGTTTGAGGTTTCAAGAGCCGTGTTATAGGCGAGTTACATTACAGAATTAATTGTATGATTTGCCCATGAATACATTTGAGTCGGTGCTTACACAGCTTACAGAAATACCTGCCTGATTTCAGATCTGCCGATTTATTTCACTAGCACAGCTGTAATCCCAGTGTAGGGCTTGAGCTTATTTCCCCTGATATTTTAGGCAGCCTGAAAAGATATTTAAGCACCCTGGGATCTCCCCCTCCCCAGCCCTACTCCCCAAAAGGAGGCTTAAGCTACGAAGAAAGTTTTGGTAAAGTTTTCAGTGTGCTTGTCAGCAGCTCGGTCGACCATCCCC
>NW_010393623.1:23267-27502 GCF_000710305.1 Buceros rhinoceros silvestris | reverse complement strand
AAAAAATACACCAGAAATATTGAGGTGTTAAAATAGGTCACATGCGCATTTCATTTCCTTGCTGTTTACACAATGGGTGCTTGCAATCAGGCTGGTTCCCAAATATTAACTTCCCCTGCAGTTAAGTACCATTTTGCTGTAGCTTAAATCATTGTGTTACTAGCTCGTATTTATTAGGTACTAGCTCTCTGCTTAGGACCAGGAAATGAACCCTAATAGACAGAAATAATTAAGGTTCTGCCCTCATGAGGCTTCTTTCAAAAGCAAGAATTCACAACAATTATTCTCATTAATTTTTACAACCTGCTTTCCCCGTTAGCTGGACTTGGGCTTTATATTGGTTTTCCCCCCTCAGGATATCCAGTTCATGCTGATTTTTTTTCTCCTTTTCTAAGTTATTTGACATTCTTGGTAGCCCAAATTCGTTTAAGGAAATGTTAGCCCCAGCTGGGATGCTATAGGCACCCAGAAATGCTATGTGCACCATAGCAAAGGAGAGGACCAGGGAAGGGTCTGGCTGAAGCGTAAGCTGGTGCACTCCCAGTGGGCACGGAGAAACATGCTGGTGAGGTTTCTGAATATAGAGGTTCATCCCACCCCCAGAAAGATCCCCGGACTAAACCAGCACTGTTAAGTTGGCCAAGTCAACTGGTGCTCTGTCCTGCCAAATTTAGGGTTGCTGCCTATAGGGCTCTCCTTTTGCTGCTCTGTCGAGGTATCTCGCAGGGCTGTGCACGTGTAGCTGCTGCCGGAGTCGGGCAGGTCCTTGGGCTCAGGATGCTTTGCTCTGAGAGCTCAGTTCTTCTTGTCTTTGGTTGCAGGTAGCCATCTCCGTCACTTCAGTAGAGGCCACTAATGTGATGGCCTGGATGGCAGCACATGCAGTCCCTCCATACAGCAGTTGGACCTGGTCCAGTCTCTTGAAGCTGCCCTGCAGGGCTGTGTCCTCTAAACTCTCCCTTCCCAGGCTGGGGCTATTGGTCCCGTGTCTTCCCACCCCCATGGCAAGAAGGGGCAGCCCGTCTTCTTACTCAGGGCAGGCTCTTCTCTGAGAGGGGTTGCCTCTGCTGTATCTCTTCGGTGCCAGGACTGGTGGCTTCTGTGTGGCCCTTGGTTGCCCTGAGCCCTCAGCCCCTTTTGGTCCTCAAGCCAGACCCCATCCCTAAGCTCTGCAAAGTCACCCTATCTTTCCAGCCTTGCTCCCGCCTCCTGCCAACCTCCTTCCCCCCCTACCAAACACTGTGCAAATGTGTCTGTCTCTTCTCATCCTCTGTTCTTGCCTCCCAGTTTAGCCAACATCCTCCTCAATGAGTCCCTCTGTCTTGCACCAGTACCTCTGACCAGCCCCTGGCTCTCAGTCCCTCCCATTTCCTTCACTGGCTTCTGGGTTCAGCATCTTCTCCCCCCTGCCAGCATCCCCCCCTTCCCCTGGCCTTTACCTTGGGCTCTGAGTCCCAGTTCCCCATCCAGCTCCTCTCTTTGGTCCAGCCAGATGTACGTAGTCTCAGCAGGCACCTTGTCTTCATTTGTTTCTTTCCTTCCCGCTTCTCTGGTTTGGCTTCCTCCTCCACGCTGACTTGGTTTCCACCTGGGATACACGAGAGTGCGAAAGAAAAACGCTCTGTGCTTTCGAGGCTGAAGCCCAGCCTCCCAGTTGCTCCCAGCATAGCCAGCTGCAGCAGTGGCAGGGATGGTCCTGGTCCATCTCTGCCGTGCCGGAGCAGGACCATGGTCACTAGGGCAGGAACAGCACGTAACCCCATAGCATGGGAAGGTCCATGTATGCTCAGCTCAAGGCTAATCACCTCGACCTCTTCGTCACTAAATGGGGTGATCTGAATGGTGATTTTTTTTTTTTCCACTCAGGCTTTTAAGTTGTCCAGGTGGGACAAGGAGAGAGTTCAGAAACGAAGGATCCCCATCCCTTTCAGAACATGAAGTCCTCTTTTCCAGAATGCCCAGCGTTTAGGAGAATTTCAGGAGAGCCTCTGGACCAGCCCAGGAGGGTCAGGGGGGTGTGGAAAAAACCCAACAGTGGTACCAGTTTGGTTATAGCAAAATAAGTAACTAAAATGGAGTCTAGGGCATAGACCTGTGTGAAACATTTCAACCCTAACAAAGTTTTGTAAAGTTAGAAGCAACGAAGAGAATTCTTATTATGGGAAGTGTGTGACAAAAAGTAATACTGGGGGTAGATTTGACCCTGGCCGCCACAATATTAATGAGGCTGTTGACACAAATACCAGCGTAAATACGCAGCTGTGCAAAAACGAACCAAGTAAAGCACCTTTCCTCGACCTCACTCGATGCAGAGTGAAATTTTATCACAATTAAAGAGGCCGTTGGGAATGTCTCAGCAGAGGTGCTCTGTGGTCAGTTAGCCTGGAGAAAGGAGCGCGGAGGAGTGGCGCTGGGATTTCATTGGGAACTGTCGCTTCCTGTTGAAGTGAAGGTGAAGCCATAGGTCAGACAAGCCCTGAAAAGTGTAAATCTGGGAGGCTTCACCCTGGAAAGCCATTTTTTCACCTCAGAATGGTCTGCAGCTGCTTTAGGAATCAGTGGTCAGGAGCGAATGCTGCCTTTCAGTTTTATTGACTCTGTGCTATGTAGTTTAGCCCAGGGCACTCTGTTTTAAGGACCTTGCAGGATATTGTATTTTTTGGTTTTTTTATTTTTCATGATGTAATTGTCATTTGACTTTCTGAAAGCTTTTTCTCCCCCACACCCCTGCAATGAGTTATAGTCAATTAAACAGAGTTTCATTGTGGCAAAGTTGATCCAGAAGAAGGTTATTTCCACCCGTTCATTTGCTTTTCCACCTCTAAAATAGTTTGTAAGTTGGACAAAAACTGTCCAAACAAAATATCCTCCAGAGGCTGATTTCTGAAGCAGGGATTCACCAACTTTTTCTCTATTTTCTGTTTTGTTGTGTGCATTTTGTTAAATCTGGCTTGGACTCTACCGGCTTAGTGCTAAGGCTGATGCCATGAGGTATCATCTAGGGAAACTTTGTTCTGAAAGCTCCTGCGGAAATCCATCTGAAGCACACCAAAGAGCTGAGACCTAATTTAAACCCTGCTCTAGTCCCTGGTTTCCAGACACCTTCCATCTAGCAGACCTCTGGTTCGGAGGAGGCTGAAGTTAGCTGTGCTTCTCTCGGGGCTCTCTGCCACCTTAATACCTTTGCTCGTAAGAGTGTTCCCAGTGTGGGTTAGGGGACTTCTCTACTCATACAGCAACGTATTTGCAAGATTGAAGGCCCATATAATATTTTGTCCGACATTTTATGGAGGATTAAAGGCTTGATTCATCAAAGAGGGCATTCATCAAAGGTCCTTAAATTAGGGGCTAGAGCGTTGATGGCTTCTTCTCTGGTGAATGGAGAGTGTTGGGGACCTGCTACCCACCTCAGAGCCGCAGTGCCGTCTGGCAGTCGCCATCTCCCACCATTGATTCCAGCAGGAACACCGGGAGATGAGGTTCCCAGTGCAGGCACCTTGATTAAAATACCTTCAGTTAGGCTGGGATGAATCCGGCCCTTTGTACATTTGTGTGCTGGTGCCAGTACTGCAAATCCTCGCTCAGTGAACGACTTCACTTATGCAAGCAAATATTGCCATTGGGTTCGGCGAGCGAGGACAACTCGTACAGAATGCAAATTGCGTAGAAACCTTCAAAAAGTTGAATATTGCCTATTCTTCATCCCAGAAGTGCCACCACCTCTCTGGTGGAAGCTGGTAGGCAGTTTCTTCACAAAAGACGTAGCTGGTTGTCTAATTATTCTGGGCTTTTCATGTAAAACGTGCTCCTGGTTTGTTGCCAGAGAATGGCTCAAATGGCAAATTTGGCCAAATAGATTGTTGGTTTACCCTTCTCTTTGAAATCTGAAATGCATGACAAAAAAAAAAAAAGCAGAGTGCCCTGTTTATGTACTAAATTAGGACCTGATTTAATGGAAATGCCCATGGGGACAAGCGTAGTGAGATTTGGGGCTGAATTAGGCAAAAATGGCAAATAAACAGATGGCCTTTGGAAAAAAAAATGTGCTATAAGATGAGAAAATAGCAAAATAATCTGGTCATGCCGACATCTGGCGGGGTTTGCTATTGACACTCGTCAAGCCAGATTTTTCTCTTTGAATTTTGGCGGAGAGGTTGGTCCAGTTGCGTGTGCTTGACTTGGTGAACACGAACTTCTCTCTGTTCTCCCGCCATTCATCTCGAGCTCTTTCCTTC
>NW_010393623.1:11666-23100 GCF_000710305.1 Buceros rhinoceros silvestris | reverse complement strand
AAAGAGTGTTTCCATAAAATGCAGTGAGCTCATGAAGTTCCTCCAACAGCAAACACAGGGTTGTCTCTCCTTCTGGGCAAGTGCATGTGGCTCTCCTGGCTGAGGGTGGCTGAGGGCTCGGTCTGCCAGGCAGTGATGGAGAAAGAGAAGGGGAACGGTTGCCTCTTCTGCCTGAATAATAGGGCATCGCAGCTAGGTCACACCTGATCTAGATACAATCCTGCTCTGCAAAGACACCAAAGTATTTGCATTAAATTTGGCACGGCAGAGCACGTTTGGAGGAGATCAGCAGAGCATTCCAGGATGTTGCTGGACCACAGTTAATATATGCTTAAATGACAACGCCTGGCTTGAGAAAACCTCCTCACCTGAGCCCTCAGGAGAGGTATGTGAAGGACAGGGTTGCACCTCTTTGAGCAACACAGTTGCTTTGGAAAAGGGCGTGTTCTGTATGGCAGATGCTTTAAATGTTTAACTTAGATGCTGTAAGTTAGGAGTTGGAGTGGGATTCATCCCAGCAAACTTTAGATGCTGAAGGTAGCCAACTAGTCACTCTTAATTTCTTCTAAAATTACTGAGGGCACAAATGTTCCTCCACGGCATGAATGTCGGGGGTGGAGTTGCCCTCCAAGTACCTTTTAGTCCACGCAGTGCTTACAGGTGTGGGGCTGGTGGAGGAGGGATGTCAGATGCAGAGCATCTGGAGGACATTTAGCTGGTCTGATATACAGGAAGGGTGGCCCTTACCAGTCTGGGTGAGAGGTTCTAGGGCCTGAGAAATAAGATTTTGGTCATGGCTGCACATTGATGAGAAAATACTTGTTGGTGTCAGTGGGATTTATTCAGCCCATGTGACTTTCATTCCTAGACCTCTGGTCGGTGCAGCCCTTCCTCTTCCAACAGCAATAAGAAAGTAAGTAAGTCTAACAAAGCAGATTTTCTCCAGAGAGAAATTTGTGTGTGTGCAGTCCCACGTGTTACTTATGGGGCGAGCCTGAGAGAAGCGAGAGGTTGTTGACAGGAGATATTTTTCCAGTGGAGAGCTCTAGAGCAAGGCCCATCTGGAGTGGTTGGTGCCTGAGCTGAAGGATGATTTGAGTTTCTGAAAGCTGTGTTTTCCACCCCCACCCAACCCTACTGGCTTGGGTTTAATAAACAATATCCCCTCTCTCCCAGGCCATGCCTTGGACTTGCAATGAACCCATTGCGTTTCCTTCCTTTCAGATCACCCAGTTAAAGATTGAGAACAACCCCTTTGCGAAAGGTTTCCGCGGCAGTGACGACATGGAGCTCCACAGGATGTCCAGGATGCAGAGGTAACACGTGCCTCCGTCGTGGGTACCTCTTCAGGACCATGAATGCTGCCTGGGCTTTGCTTTGCATGTCACTTGTGGCTTGAGCTAAGCCAGGACTTAGTGGCAGTCCCTTCTCTGGCATCTGCATGTGCATTTTACATCAATATCATCAGGATGTGGGGCCAAAGTCCAGGACATCCCACTCCGAGGTGAATGCTTTAACTGCTGGGTTCCAGAGGCAGGCTCTCGCTTGTGGGTTGTCCTCTTGGCCGCAGGAACCTTGTATTTCTTTCTGACGTGTCCCCATCCAGAACAGCCTCTATCTTTGTGCTAAACAGATGTCTCCGTGGCTGCACGTGGGCTTAAACCTGTTTAAAGCAGCAAGAGGCTTGAGAGCTCTGAGAACCTCTGGTCCTCAGGCTGCTGCAGAAGAGCTGTGGGTGGCAGTGATTTAAAGACAAAGCTCACAGCCTTGTTCCGGGAGCAGGTTTGATGAGGGTGCTCCAGATGCCCCTGGAGATCTTGGTGTGGAGTTGTATGTCATGCTGGTTTCTGGCTTTTGGAGGGTCACTGGCAGGAGGGCAGTGTTTGCCTGGTTAGTTCTGGATGTGCAGAGCAGGAGCGTAGACATAGCGATTTCAGGTTGAAGAGGGAAGGTAACAGAAAATGTTGGGGGCCAGGTGGCTGAAGAGTTCTTTTTGAATCTTAGTTTTGGGTATAAGTATTTAAGCTGAAAATCAAGTCTAAATCCTGTTTAAGGTCCTTTTCTAAATGTCAGGTCCTGCCAGTAATTAACTTCGTGCCCTTCACTTCACTTGGAACTTTGTCCATGTGTCAAGTTGCTTCCTGGTGCAAATGTTTTGCAGGACTGGTGCCATACCCATGATTATATCTAAGACAGATGTAGGTGCTCAGTATAGCATTTTCCATCCGGGAGGGCAGAAGTGACTCAGATCCTTATTCTCCAGGACCAGCAGAGCCGGCTCTCGGTGGAGGGTGGTAGGGACCCGAGTTGTGACCTTCTGCTGGGAGGGCTCTCAGCCCAGGAGCTGGCTGTAGGTGGCCACTGCAAGCTGGAGTGCAGATGCAGGAGTCTCTTCTGGTTTCCGTTGCTGGTGACTGAGCATGGCCTTGTGTAACCACACAAATCATGCTGGCGGGCAACAAATAATGCCTGTAATCCTGTGAATGCTTACACCCAGAACCCTGCTCAGGTGGGCAAATGTACTCCTGTGTACAAACATTTTCAGGCCAGAAAAGCCAATGTATATAAAAATCCCTGATATATAACGCTTACTCTTCTCTATCTTAATAATCTCTGTGGTCTTCTGAATGTGCCCTGTGTTCCCTGCCTGCCTTTTCCAAGGGCAACACAGACCCTGGCATGATATGTCAATATTTATTTATTTACGAGTGCGCTACCACTTGAAACAGCTTTTCCCCTCGTCCCGTACCAGCCTCCCAGCCTCTCCTGGAACTGGAGTACCGATGTCCTCCGCGCATTTTTGCTGCTAAACTACCCTTTCATTGCGGTCGGTGGAAAGATTTGAAGGTTTACATTCATCGCGGGTTTTCTTGGAGTGGGAGGGAGGAGGTAAAACAGTGAGGACTATGAGAAGAGCTTCATGCCATATGAAGAGCATGGCACGGAGCCATGCTGAGCTCCTGCTAAAAATCGCTTGGCATTTTTATGCGGGCCTGCGGGCATAGCCAATGATACAGTGAACAAACCCACTTGGAATATATAAATACAGCCCCGCAGACCTGGCAGGGTTGAAAGGGTTAAAATCCACAGTGTTGGCTTTACAGGATAATTTCTGATGCTCAGTTCCTTAATAACTTATCCCCTGTACCAATAGCCAAAGGATTAATTTTTTTTTTTTTAAGGGAAAGCAGGATAAGATCATAGTAAAGATAAGACTACAGTAAAATAAAGGCCCATTCAAAGTTGGAAGTATTAGACAAATATGCACCCACCTTTGTGGTTTATAATACATCTGAATACTTACAAAATTATATAAAAAATATATGAAAACATATATAAAATAATTTATATTAAAAATATTGCCTGTATAAGATGAAGAACCATTCAGGATTGAGTATGTTAGAGAAGTATGACTTACCTTTTATACAGGTTTAACATACAAGTATATATTAAAGTACAATTAAATAGATGAAAATATATTTTAATATATAAATGTATGTGTGTGCCAATGTAGTGCAGTTGTTTCCCAGCAATGGACCCACTCCCCCGCTGGCAGGTAAAAGTAAATCTTGGCTTTAGGGGAGTTATGTCTCTCTATGCCCTTGGAGAATATGGTGAGATGTATTTTTTTAGTGCTGTTCTTTTATTATAGAAAAAAACGTAGCCAGAAAACCCACACTTTTTAATAGGGCATAGCCTTTTTTAGCAGGAAGTGGCGACCTGACAATCATCAGGTCACTGATAATCTCAGTAAGGGGTATAGTCATGGAGGGAATGGATTTTTCATGCTGAGGAAAGCCTTGGCACCTCCATGTTTTCTTTACTTAAATCGCAGATGTTTCTTAATTCCCAGCACAGGGTTGTTGTAGCGGGTATCTCCCAGCTGGAAGCAACCCTGGGAGAAGGAAACCCCAGTAGATGAGGCTGAGAGGCAGCACTGACCCAGCCGGGAGCATGAGCTGGCTGGTGGCATCTCGTTTTTGCGAAGGCTCGTTTTGGCCCAGCTATGGCCAAAGCGTGTCCCTCTGATCACACTCCTACTCTCGCACTCCTCGGAGCAGCCTTGGAGCCTGAGTCCTGGTGAAGATGTGCTTCCGGCACTAAACCTTCAGGTCCTGAAGTGTTGCGTGGGGCTTAGTTCGGATGGGAGGAGGGGTGTGGTGGTTGAAGGTTGCATCTAAAGCAGCGTCCCCAGGCTGGGCTGGTGTCTAGGTTCCCTCTGCGTTAAGCAGAGTGTGGTGGTCTCTTCCAGAGAGCAAATCTGCTTTGAGAGCTCGCCCCATGGATGGCAGGGTGGGTGAGGAGCCCTCCCTCTGCCTGGCTCACCTGCAGTCTGACTGGTTTGCTGCGAGCAGATGCCTGCCTTTTCAGTAGCTAAAATGACATGAGCTAAAGTCCATCCTAACAGAAAGAACTGCCATCTGGCCAGCTCTGGTGGCCTCCTCGCATCTTTGGCTGTCCGAGGATGGGAGGGAGACCAGTTTGCTGAGTCCAGAGTGATTTCACTCGCCTCGGAGCGGGTCCTACAGTGGGGTGAAGTGGAAGTAGTCCTAGTTGCCAGCGGGGACTTGGCCTGATTTGTGCATTGACCACCTACCCTTGGCAGTCAGTGGGGCTGAGAGGAAGGAAGACAAAGCAGGGAAGAGAGACAACTTCCCATGCCAAGAGTGAGCTCAGAACGAGGTCTCGGGTGCCTCGTCGAGAACTCCTTCCATCTCTGTGTTGGACCGAGTGGCCTCTGAGGACTGGAGCTTTGCAGGGTGGCTGGGGATGTCTTTGCAAGTCCGTCCCTCTCCATGTCTTTCTCCTTTGCAAGGCCTCTGCATTGGGTTTTTTCTTCTCCTCTTTTCCAGAAGAAAAGTTAGTAAGTCTGTCCAGGTAGACAACGGGGTTGTTGTGATCAGTATCAGTAGTGATTGTGAGCCTGTCAGCAGCAGATGATTTCTTTCAAAAAGAATAGCCATGAGCTCCAGAGAGATCCAAATTCCAGTGAACACAGACTTCTGACACACATCCATTTTCCTGCCACTGCCTTTCTTCCCTGAGACACACGGGACCCCTTTAGCAGTTTCTTTGGCAAGATGAGCGTTCTGGGAGCACAGGTTTTTGAAGGTTTTCAAGCTTCTGAGTGTGAGATCAAGTTTGTTCTTTCCTTGATTTAAAAATTAAAAAGGAAAACACAGTAGAGCAAAATGTGTAGAGGGTCTGAGTTATACCGCATCTGTTTCCTGTGGTCATGCTGCAATTGAAAAACATAAATCAGGCAAAAACTATGTGGTTGCGATGCTGGGAATTTTAGGCAAAGTATTTCTTCTGGATCTCTTGCCTCTCTGTACTGTAAAAACTCCTTTTGTCTTGGCTTAGAACTTCTGGCTGTGCCAAGGAGAATGTGGTGTGGAGAGCAAGAGCAAAACAGGCAGCAGAAATCTGTGGAGGGTGAAGTTTATGCAGGGGGACGATGAGATCTGCACTGCAGATGCCAGTGTAGGGCTTTGCCCTGAAGTTCCCCATCCATGTGAGTCAGTGGAGCTGTTCTGGTGAACCATAGCTGTTGGGTGATTGTTTTGGGGGGCTTCATGCAGGCACAGTTTTTGTTTATTTCCTTTAATCCGTGACTGACAAAAGACAGCAGGGGAGGAGTGTTTGTGGGTCTGGGACTAGAGCGCTGTAAAAGGGCAATTTGATTAAACCCTTTAACCAATTCTTGGTAGTTGTCTGCATCTCCCATTGTCCTCAGTAGTTATTATGGGTCCTGAAGAGCTTCTGAAAGTCTCAGGCTGTAGCTACTGTTCATTCAAATTAATGTAATTTAGAGGAAAGACGATTATGTGAAAGAGTGGCCCTTGGCTCCCTTGATGGGTATCCTGGGCCCTTTCAAAGTGAAACAAAGATCCAGAATGATCCATTGACAAGGGAGAGTGGCAGTGTAGTTTGACATTATGTGTGTCTTCTCCAGCAAAGATCCTGAGCCGTAGTTTGCTGCCTTTGGCATTAATCTGCATTAGTCTTCCTGGCTCCAAAGGAATTATTCCAAAGATTTTGTGGTGTAACTGAGAACAGAAATTGGGCCAGACGCAAAGCACGTCAAATCAGTACTGCGACTCGGAGCTGGCATAGTGGAGAAGACGGTGCGTTTTAGGGTGCCAGTAAAACAGGGGGTGAGCCTCTAGTCTCTACCTTGGCACGCTACCATCACGTTGGACTGACAGGTACTGGTCTGACTACTGCAACTAAATCTTGGTCCACTGTTTGTGACCTTGCTGCTCTTGCATCTCCTCTTTGTATGTTTACATCTGCTTTCGTTTCCCATGTTCTGTCACTGGAATCTCTGAAGAGCCACGTGCTGTCTGAAACATTTTCAGTGTGAGACTTAGAGTTGTAATGTCTGTTGGAGAGATGATGCTTTCCTCCAGCAGAAGTCCCCAAGGAAATTTTCCTCATCAAAGCCCCAGTGGAAACTGTAGGCTTGAATTGTATTGTATAGAATTTGACGGACTTCAGATGAAATCCTAAATAAGGCTCTACAGACTTCACTGGAGGGTACCCACAGCTCCTTTAAAGTGAGAAAATCAGCTCAAGAAACATAGCGTAGTTGCAGTTTCCTCCATTGCCTCATCCTCAGGAGATCTTTGTGGCAGGACCCCATCTGCAGAAGCTCAGCTCGGCACGAAGGGATGTTGATGCTGTCTCTGGCCAATGTCCGTTCTCCATCTCCTCTTGCTTTCCTCTTGCTCCAACATGAACAGCGGTGTTTGTCTGCGGGAATCTAGCTTTTTATTTGCCTGATAACAATAGCTTTAGATGTCTAACTGGTTCTTCATTCTGCTGGTTCTTGGGTTTGTTGCAGTGGTCTCTCTGGGCTGCACTGCTCAGACAAGTGCTGGAAGCGCTGGTTGTTAACATACCATGCGTGCGCCCAAACCAGGGTTATTGGACCCCTTCGTATTCTGGCAAGAGGGTGAGGACATTTGATATGCTGGCAGAGAATGTTGCAGTGAACAGCCTCCCGTATTTCTCAGTGAACGTTTTGACTTGCATTACTAGACATCCACTATTATTTTCTGTGGGGTTGGCCTGCAGTCCCCATGCGGAGAGAGCTCATATTTGATCCGAGAGTAAGACTGAAGGCAACCCAGTAGTTCCTCTCTTACCAAGTCCTTTTCTACTGTAGTTTATCCACTTCAGACTCTCCAGACAGTCCCTTGAGAGTGGTTCAATTTTCTTTCAATATGCTGGAAATAAGCTGAAGTGACTGCACATTGAGAATTGTTTTCTGGTTTATGTTTTTTTCCTGGGAGATGGTAAATTTATTCCAGCCACTATTTTTCTCTTCCTCTTGCCCTGTCTGTCATGGCTCCCTTTCCTTTTTTTCCTGCTCTTGAGTCTCATCAGGAAGGACAGCAACTAGTGGCCTGGGAATTATAAGCACAAATGCCTTGGAGTTGTCTTTGCACATCTGGAACTGGGGGCTGATTCTGCGCGGGTGTGTCCACGGGTGTTGGGAGGGTGGTGGGGACAGGACTGGTAGGACAGCAAACATCTGTCCTGTTGTAGTGGCTGACTACAGGGGAGTTAGAATCTCCTGGCAATGGAAGAGTGGAGGGGAATCACTGTGTTTGGTCACTGATAGACTGATTTAGACTATTTAGGATTTGGTCAGATTTTAGGCCAGGAATTGCAGTTGTGAGCAAGATCTAGACAGCTCAGGGGCTTTGAAGGACGCTGTAAGAACATGGCAGCAGCTAACTATGGGGAAATCCTCTTCCATACCATGCTTCATCTTGACCCCAAAGAGATATCAGTATGATCCTTGGAAAGTGACATTTAACGAGACTTTTGAAGTCCTGTTACCACGCTCTGCGGCAGCTCTGGAAAGCCTTGGTGTATAACACTTTGTTGCAGGAATAGCAGAAGCATCTTCCAAAACCATGTGCTTAGAGCCAGTAGGGGTTGGATGCTTTAATGCAGAAGCTTCCTGGTTATAAACCGTGGATCTTCACAGAGATGTTTAACGAGGTTTTTGTCTGGCAGCTGCATTTACTAAGCATTGGCTGGTACATTAAGAAACGTCAAGTCTGCCTGTGAAAATACCTGGAAAATTATTACGCTCTTACAGCATAGTGGTAAGCAAGGAAGTGGACTGGATGTCATTCTGTGAAGGTCTCTATTTTTAATTTTTCTACAGTTTTTATTAGTTTGCAGAGGCCAATTTGCTCCTTTGAATTCTTTGCTAGATATGAATTTGTGGCATTAGTGGTCTTAATGGAGTTCCTGAGTCTGTCATGGTGGGGGCTTCGCTTGGCCAGGGGAGGGGGAAGACGTGAGAGAAAATGAGCCCAAATTTGCTAATTCCACCTGGCAGAGGTCTGCTTTGGGTGGAAGCGCTTGGGAAATGCAGGAAGCATTTGCTTGTAAGGCCTGATCTGTAGGGCTGGGGTTGTACGATGAACTCTGAAGAGGAATCTCTGTGCTATCAGGCAACGGTTATGCAGAACCGGTGTCTGATCTTGCGTGTCTGGGAAACTTCTAGTGAGGTGGGAGTTAAGAACGGAGCCCAGACTCGAGGACTGAGTGCCTTCACACAGACCTCATCCCTGATGTTTTTCCCCAAGCTTTAATGAAAATCAAAGTAATATTCTCTCCTGGTGGCCCTTCAGCTGGGAGCCCAGTTGTGTAGAACCCATACAGCACCTCCCCCCGTCCTCCCTGTCCCCCTCTGCTATCGTCATACACCGACTCCAGACTTTAAATAGACCAGTGACAGCTTCCTGCCTTGTAAGTTCTTTCCCCAACCATCTTGTTTGAAAAAAACTATTTCCTCTAATGTTACAATTTTTAATGTAAAAAAAAAAGAAAAGTAGCCTATTAACACTCCTGTGTAAAACTAACTCACGTTCTGGCTCGGGAACAGTCTCTTCCTTGCTGAGAGGACAATTTCCTATATTGCCTGTGTAAGTCAAGATTTAATGCTTTTTTTCCCTTCCTACTTTGCTACAATTTTTTTTTGGACAGCCAAAGTTCTGGTCATTTTGTGGCAGCAGTGAACCAAACTTTAATTCCATTAACCTGCAGCCCAGGATTACAACCAGCTAATTTGAGAACAGTGACTTTTAGGCACCAAAAAAAAAAAATTGGATATATTATTAAGGACTGAAGGAAAAATGAAAATAGTAGCTGTGCACGCTGCATGTGGAGTGGGCTCAGGAAGCAGTAGAAGTGTTAAGTATAAAATTAGATGACTTTTGCTTTACAAGGTACCAAAGATATCTCTTGATTAGAGCTCAGCTCCTCTAAAGAAGAAAAAAGTCAAAATACGGAGGTCACTGCCTTTGATAAATAGCAAAGAAATGAAATGATAGAAAAATGGCAAAGTGAAAGAAAGGGAGTATTTTAGATATTTAGTTAGAAAATACTTTCCTTTCTCTCCCTCCTCAAATGGTTGATTTTTTGGCAAATACAGCACCCAACTTGTTTTGACTGAAATGGAAATATTTCGGTCTGGAGAGCGGTCGTTGTGATACCTCCTGGGAACTGCTCTGTGGAATCTTGGTGTCTCCAGCCTGTTCCCTCTTTGGTGTGATTCCCTGCTGGTGTTGTGTCTCCTGCAGGGCACTGTGGTCCTCTCATGGCCATGGAGGCTGTTGGGTCCCCTGGGAAATGCAGTCTGAAAGGAATTTGGTCCTCAGTGCACAATGGGAATGTGGGATCCTGACCACCTTTGCTGGTATTCAGGGTAAAAATATTGCTATCTGAGGCCTACAGCTCCTTTACGGAAAGAAAAGTTTTTATTTTTATCAAGAAAAAAACAATGAAGTTGTTAAATTTCTTCCTTCTCAGCTCTCTGAGAGAAAGTATTGATTTAGGTGAGAAGTATCTAGGGTGGGGATGGCTTCTTCATGTTTGTGTGGCGCTTCTCACAGCGCGGGTCTGATGTTGATGGGGTCTGTGTGAGCTACTGTGAGGACTCGTTGTAAGAAACCCTCATGCAGATCTAATCCCACATCCCAAAGAAACACCCAAATTTTTCCCACTGAAGCAGGGAGAAATTGTGAGAGCAGTCATCTCTACATCCTCCAAAAAGGCCAGAGAACTTGGTGATCATGGTATGTTCCTCCTCCTTCTCCACCATAGCTCACAGGTTCCCTACTGAAAAAAATAATGAGGTTCTGTCATTTCTGTCATGGGTGTTGGTGGCATTGGAGCTAAGGAAGAAGGAACCATGCAGCAGCCTTTCATTAGAGAGGAGAGCTAGGGGTAAAGGTCCATGTGTCACCTCTCTGTGGGTTGTCTCCTTGGAAGGGAAATGTGGTGGGGATGCAGCTTTGGGTTGTTGTGCTGGTACCATTTCTGTGAGGATTGCTCTATGAAGGTGCAGCCTGACAGGAGCAGACAGCTCAAAACCACGACCTAGTAGAGCTTGGAGATCCCCTAGAAGCTGGAAGATCTGAAGGTAACCCACGATATCTGAAGGCCATAGTTCTTGACCTTCCTGAAAAGCTGCTCTCCAGCAAGAGCTCTTGGTGTGGAAATGCTGAGCTGGGTATCCACAGGCAAAAAGGTCCTCTGAGGCCCACCTTGTACCCTGGCATCCATTGCTGTCTTGTGTTTCTGAGGGATATGTCTTTGCTTCATCCTAGACCATCTCTCTCCTGTTTCTTGTGCACAACCTGGACCTCAGTTCTGGGAAAGAGATTCCTGTTCAGCCAGCCCAGGGGGGTGGAAAGCCATGCTCCTGCTTCCAAGGCAAGAAACCCCACCTTTGGAATAGTCTGTCCTTGGCAAGCCACCAGTACCCACGGTTTGGAAAGATTTTGTGGCACAATAAGAGACACATTTATTTGGTTTTGAGCTCCTGGGTGAGTTTTTCCTCCATTACAGCTTGGTTGCTGATGTTTCTGGCAGCCACCAGAGGAACGGTTTGGGTGAAAGCTCCCTGCAGCGAGTAGGTTTACATAATTGGTGTTGTTAAATTTTGTAAGCAAGTTCTGAGCTGCTACAGTAATAGAGAAGCTAAGTGGTGTAATCAGATTCAGGTCTTCTCCTTTGTGTGTAAGTGTCCAGGTGAGCCTGTTGATGGGATTTCAGAAGCTTGTTCCAGCCCAATGATTTTGGGCAGGGCAGTAGGGTACCTCAAAGCCAGCTTGGTCCAATGGTTATAGCCTCAAAGAAGAAAGCTTGTGTTGGAATCTGGACTCTGGTTTGTGGCTGCTCTGAGCCTGGTGGCACTTTGCGAGGTGCTGCCGTACTGCCTGATCTTTACATGTTTTAGCAAGTCCTTGGGTTCAGGGAGCACCCAGCTTCTTGGAGAGCCCAGGAGGAAGCTTGCACCTCACCTAAAGTCTCTGACACTCCTTACTCAGCCTGAGTTCTCCCTGCTGCAGGGCAGGAATAATCTTGTCTAGCTGCATTGCTGATGTGCTTGGAGAAATGTCTC
>NW_010393623.1:5467-11580 GCF_000710305.1 Buceros rhinoceros silvestris | reverse complement strand
CAAAACACACTGTAGGGTCGTGGAGGAGAGGGGATTTCCAGCCAGTGTTGGCAAAGCATCCCTGCTTCAAACCAAATTTCAGAACAAGGGAACAAACCAGACTTTCCATTAGCGCTCAACCTCCTAGCCCGGCTCCATGGAGGCGTGTGGCTCTGGCATGCATCAGGTCTTGGTGATTTATTTATTTCTCTTTTCTGAGCGCTCTGGAGTAGAGGTTTTTTTCAGGGATTCCCCATCCAGGACAACCAGCCTGGCAGGCCCTGGGGGAAATGGAATGGGGACACTACCATAAGGGGAAGAAGAAGACCTAGATATGTAATTCAGCTCCAGGTCAGCTTGGCAGAAATGAGGTTTTTATTTACACATCCATATATACAGTGCAAACAGTATATAATTTATAAATGCTATCATAATATGCAAATATAAATCTGCGTATTTTGCTGTAACTGCATATATCTATTTTATGTATGGGTGTAAAACAGCAGTTGTGGTGGAGAAGGCATGAGTCTAAAGGAAAGTGAAATAGGAGAGGGCTGCATGGATGAAGTGTGACTGGGCTGCAGCCTCCAGGGAGGGATGCCTCTTGTTTCCCTGAAAGTCTAAACAAGCACCGTGACACTAATGTGCTGCCTTAATTTATTAATCCACTGTTCTATTTATTAATTGATTGCTTTTCTGCCTTTTTTTTCCTTTGCTTTTAGTAAAGAGTACCCGGTTGTTCCCAGGAGCACAGTGAGACAAAAAGTGTCCTCGAATCACAGCCCCTTCAGTGGCGAGACCAGGGTCCTTTCTGCCTCCTCCAACCTGGGCTCCCAGTACCAGTGTGAGAACGGGGTGTCGAGCACCTCCCAGGACCTGCTTCCACCTGCCAACCCCTACCCGATCTCCCAGGAGCACAGCCAGATCTACCACTGCACCAAGAGAAAAGGTCAGACCTTGGCTGCTCCCCAGTCAGTACTTTCCTCTTCCTAACGTGACTGTCAGCTTGTTTTCTGATGTTTCTTCTTGCCTACAGGCTGGACAGCCCCAGCCTGCTTTATGGTGGCACTTGAGGATGAGCAAGGGATGAGGGCTGTGGGCTGGAGGTGGGCAGCTCCTCCAGGCTGGGCTGGGCAACTCCTCTCACTGGTGTTCGCCTATATCCCGGCTCTGCTGCTGGGCTGGGAGCGAGCTGTTTGGAGGTGTGGTGGTACCTTCCACCCATGTTGAATCCACATTTGGTAAGATAGCTGGTGCCGGAGATAAAGATGACTTATCTGTCTTCGTTGCCCTTCAGACAGGGTTTATCTCCAAGAAGAGATAGATACCTTGACAGCTTGGATTTTGCACACTTTTCAACTAAGAGTGTCACAGTTGGGAGATAGTTGTCTCTGCAGAAAAGCAATTCCCTTTAAATGCTCAGTCTAATGAACGGGGCGTGGGATTGAAAATCATGATATCCATGTTCGTTCCCCTCTGGTGCGACTGACCTGCTTTGACAGAGCTGGAGGGATCAAACTGTGAGGGCTTTACACTGGCTGCTCAGCTCATCCTGGCGTGAAGAGCCCCATGGTATCGATGGGATAACAGTTCTCAGGCGGGAGTGAATGCTCTGCAGTCTCTCCCTTCCTCTCCCAGGGCAACGGGACTGCTGAGATGCAGAAATACTTGCAGGACTGAGATAGCAACAGACTGAGATCAGCTCCATCCCAGACACTAGGAAGAAAATAGGGAATTTCCAGGGCTGAATGCAATGCGATGGGATGGGCAGGAGATGGTTACTGCCTGCCCTTGTTGCCCTTTCTCAGGATTTCGTTCTCATTGCATGGAAAAAGCTAACAGGAGTCAGCGTGCACCATGGCATTTGAATGAACCAAGGATTTCTCCAGCCCCGTAGCCTCTTCCCACAGCAGATCCCTTCCTGCTTCCCTGCACGGTCCTATCAGTCAGCCACATGTCATTATTTTTAGTAACATAACCCCTGGGGCACTTGGATGTGCAGTGTAGACACACAGTCTAAGGTAGCGGATGCTGGGAAGTGCTGGCAGATGAGGCACGAGGGCAGTGGAAATCTCTCTCATATCCTTGGTGAATCCCCCAATGTTGTAACAGCATGTGTGGTATGTGCAAGTATGTTTGTGAAACAAAAAAAAGTTGAGAAACATTGTCTGGAGTCTGAGCTAAACAGTGGAAAACTGAGGTACCATGTTCTGACCCCTCCCGCTGACCAGGCAACCCTCGTGGAGCAAGGCTGTGACTGGAAATGGTGACGCTAGACTTGAGTTAGCTGGGAGGTAGGGAATAAAGAGTTGCAGTGGTCTCCCAGAGTGCCCCTAAGGTCAGAGGAGGGGCGTGTGGCCCTTCCTACCCCCATGCTGGTGCAGGACTGTGAGTGCGAGGTGCTGGGACACAACTGGGTTGCTGCAAAGCCCTGCTGTTGGTGATGAGAAGGCAGATCCCCTTCGCCCTTGGTGTCCCACAGCCTGCGATTCATCCTCAGTGCTCCTTTGCCCTGGCAGCTGAGCTTTCACCACTCCTTTTCCCCTTTGCAAAAACTAACCAAAACAAGCTGTCCCAAATGGCCACAAACCCTTTGGACAATCTCCGACTGCCGCATGTCCCCACAGTGCAGGGCAATTCATCATTTGCCTCCACATTGTGACGTGATAAGGAATCAACAGAGGTTTCCTTCCAGTTTTGGGATTCCCGCTAAGTGGTGTCTCCATGGGTGGTTTCCCTCAATCCCCCAATTATCTCACTTCCTCTTATTGTCACAAAAGAGACGACTATCTGCCCTGTAATAAGCTCCCCGGCCCCTTTTGGCCTGCCTGGCCCTTGTGAAAGTGCAGGAGACTGGCAAAGCCAGTCCTGGTCTGTAGGGCCGATGGCCCCTCATTATCTCTACGATGGCTGGAGTGGCACAAGCAGTTAAGGGTCTTTTATCAAAGCCGCCAAATGCTTTAATCAAAGAGAAGCAGTGTCCTGCCCGATACCACCGGCTTCTTCCGTGAAGCTATATGTCTCAGAAGCCTGAGTCTCTGCTTTCCTCCCTGTGCCTTTTCCCCCCTCCCTGTGCATCCAGTAAATGGAAAACAGCCACCAGGGCTTAAAAAAAAGAAACACAAAAGTTAATGGGAAACAGCCAACACAAGCTGCCAAGCAGCTCTTTGCAAAGTGAAATTAATCTAAAAAAATGTCATAGAGATGAGCAATTCTGTTCAGATAAATCAGAACGTGGTGCAGGGTTTCATCTCAGACTCCGACTGAGCGTGGCACTGTCTTCAGCACTGAGCAAGGATCTTTACTGAGCTTGGGAAAATAACCTTACCTATCTCCTTTTGAAGTGTGATATTAAGCAGCTCTCCCGCTTTCCTACTTTTCTGCATAACTTTTTTTAGATGGTGAGGCCCATTAAAACATGAAAGCAAGAGCGTGTTCACCCCTAGTGCACCTCTGCCCATTTTCTGGACTGGAAGTTCTATTGAATTTGTTGGATCATCAGCTCCTCAAGCGTTGCCTCCTCTTCAGTCAGTTTAGGATTTATCTTTAGCAGATTATTTCCTTCTCGCAAGGCTGCGGTTATGGATAAGCGCTCACAGGAGCAGAGGGCAATTCAACCGGGTTTGAGACCAGCTGGTGTCTGTATCTTCTGTAGCAAATACCATCACTGTTTTCTAAGATAGTGTCTCAGATATGGCTCCTTCCAGCTTTGACATCTCATGATGTTTCTCTGAATCCTTTTTAATCAGTAGGTCAAGTCTTGGTTTAGGCTCAGCTGAGAACAGGTCTGTCTTTGAGCGACTCAGAGGCCCTTTATTCAACTTCTACTTCCTTGGTGACCTAAGAGAAAGATTTAGCTCTGTGGTTGACACTGTTGTTCTTAGCTGTCAAGTCAAGATGGATTTGTTCTGGAGATCTGATATGGAGCTACATTAGGGGAGAGCAGCAGGGCTGTGAGGGGGTGTTATCTTTGAGGGCTCTGCTGTTTCAGGGAGGCGATGCTCTTCTGAGTGAGGAGGAAGGAAGGACACATCCCAGAGCCCCAAATCTGGCAGTTCCTGGTCTGCAGGTGGGAGTGTGGGATCGCAGCATTGGATGTGACCCCAGTGTGGTGCTCCAGGCACCTTCTGAACTTGCTGGACGCTGGGAAATGGCAGTCCTCAACGTGAAAACCATCTTGCTTGGAATCTCAGCTCCACACGGAGATTGCCTATGGCATTTCACAAAAGCACCGGTCTTGAGAGGATCGATTAATGCCGATCCTGTATCCTGTCAAGGAGTGGCCTCAGTTCTTGATGTGGATTTTTAGGCTGCAACAAAGACCAGTTTGAGCTTTGCCTTTTTTCCAAGTCGTTCTCCACCTCTCCCTCTCTTTGTTGTGCTTGGAGAAGCCCAAAAGGACTTACCAGCAGGCAGTTTGCTTTCTGTCTTTCATTTTAGCCCCATGTCCCAATTAAGGCATTGGGGCTTGTTTTCCCTTGTGTTTCCTCTCCCTCAGACTTCCTGTGAACTAGAAGGCCATCCCTCTAAACCTCTGCTCCCTCCCAGCCTTACACAATCTCAACCACTTGGCAGATTTCTGGGATGCTTGTGATGCTGAACAGGAGGCGACTGGAACAGCCTCTCCCTGGGGAGATTATAAAAGTTGTCATGTTGACACATTGAGGGAGAAGAGGGATGTGGTGGAATCCACTGGCTCCAACCAGCAAGGACTGGTGCTCAAGACTTGGATGAGTGTGCTCTTCACTGGATGAGAAGCTGGCTGGATGATGGGTCACAAAGAGTGGTGGGGAATGGAGTTTAATCCAGTTGGCAGGCTGTGTTCTTCAACATCTTTAGCAGTGATCTGGATGAGGGGATCGAGTGCACCCTCACTAAGTTTGCAGATGACACCAATTTAGATGGGTGTGTTGATCTGCTTGGAGGAAGGAAGGCTCTACAGAGGGATCTGGACAGGCTGGATTGATGGGCTGAGGCCAGTGGTATGAGGGGCAAGCAGGCCAAGTGCTGGGTCCTGCCCTTGGGTCACAACAACCCCCTGAAATGCTACAGGCTTGGAAGAGTGGTTGGGAACTGCACAGTGGGAAAGGACCTGTGTTGGTTGACAGCCATCTAAAGATAAGCCATCAGTGTGCCCAGGTGGCCAAGAAAGCCGATAGCATCCTGGTTTGTATCAGAAATAGTGTGGCCAGCAGGACCAGGGCAGGAATCGGCCTCCTGTTCTTAACACTGGGAGACACTTGAATATTGTATCCAGTTTTTGGCCCCTCACTCCGAGAAGGACATTGAAGTGCTGGAGCATGTCCAGAGAAGGGCAATGAAACTGATGAAGGGTGCTTGGGGTAGAGTGGCTGGAAATCTGCACAGCAGAAAAGAACCTGGGTTTGTTGGTCAACAGCCGATTGAACATGAGCCAGCAGTGTGCCCAGGCAGCCAAGAAAGCCAACGGCATCCTGGCATGTATCAGGAATGGTGTGGCCAGCGGGAGCAGGGCAGTGAATGTCCCCCTGCGCTCGACACTGGTGGGGCTGCACCTTGAGCACCGTAGCCAGTTGTGGGCCCCTCACTTCAGGAAGGATGTTGAGGTGCTGGAGTGGGTTCAGAGAAGGGCAATGAAGCTGGTGAAGGTTTTGGAGAACTTGTCCTATGAGGAGCAGCTGAAGGAACTGGGACTGTTTAGTCTGGAGAAGAGGAGGCTCAGGGGGGACCTTATTGCTCTCTACAATTACCTGAAAGGAGGTTGTAGGGAGGTGGGGGTCGATCTCTTCTCCCATATTAAGAATGACAGGACGAGAGGAAACGGCCTCAAGTTGTGCCACGGGAGGTTCAGGCTGGATACAGGAAAAATTTCCTCCCCAAAAGAGTTGTCAAGCCCTGGCCCAGACTGCCCAGGGCAGTGGTGGAGTCCCCATCCCTGGTCGTATTTAAATGACATGTAGGTGTGGTGCTGAGGGACGTGGTTTAGTGAAGACGTGGCAGTGTTGGGTTAATGGTTGGACTTGATGATCTAAAAGGTCTCTTCTAAATAAAATGATTCTGTGACCATATCCCTCAGGCACCTCGCTTGAACATGACCCTGACTGTGGGAAAGACTCCATCTTTGATCTCCTTCCTGCTCTGATGAGATTGGTGCA
>NW_010393623.1:1308-5314 GCF_000710305.1 Buceros rhinoceros silvestris | reverse complement strand
TCTTTCCCCCCTTCTCCTCAAGAACAGGCACTATTAGGGTGACAGACCTCTTCATTGACTGAACTGATCCAACCCTCATCCAACCCAGCTTCTCTTTCATTCAAAGAATCTGTAAGACAAAAGTCAGGTATGGGATATCTTCTTGGAGGACATGCTGCTCGTCCTGCTGATGTTGAGATGCAATGAGTTGGCCAAGGCTTGAGCTATGCTGCAGTCGGGGGTGTTTGCAGCTTGGATAGGTGCAGTGGAGCCGCGAGCAAGGTGGCTTCTGGGGTACTGAGGGTGAAGAAGAGCCTGCCTGCATGGGAGGGGGAGATATTCAGGGAGCTCACTGTCTCTAAAAGAGGTTCCAGCTTTTGGTGTTGGATCATCTGTGTCCCAGAACCCTTCCTGTTGGGTTCCCCTGCAATGCAACTCAGCCCTACTGCAAATTGTGCAGCTGCTGGAATAACTAGTGTGTCTTAGGTTTCACTTCCTGGGACGTATGGAGGTTGAGGGATGCTTATTTTAACTGTATCTGCCTTTTTCTTCCCATTTTTGACAGCCCTTGTCAGTCTTGCACGTGGGTATTGGCTATTCAGGCTCGTGCTAGGTTCACACTAGAAGCCAGACTGGCGTAAGTGATAATCACCCATTGTGTTTCCTTCACAAAGTTGGGATGAACCTACGGTAACGCCCTGGAAGCACGGGTGAGCTTCGAAAACTAAAACAGTTGAGTCCCATTCTTCATTGTCTTCTGTCCCAGGGAGCCAGTTGTCAGGAATTGGAAAGGAGCTCTCCTGATTTACACCGGGGGAAGAGGTGGGCCCAGCGCACCCTGAAGTCCAGAGATTTTACATGTTTGCATTTCATTCGGGATGGCCCTAGTCTTGGAATTGGGAAAATTCCATTTAAAAAGCCATTTGTGTGGTATTTACAACCCAGCTGGAAGTAGTAAATACCGGAAATCTTGGAACTGCTTATGCTCTCGCTCAAGCTCCTTCATTAGATAGATCACCAAATTCCTTGTGAGGGAGCCAGTTTCCACCCCGTTCTGCAGGCTCCGTTTTCCTTGGATCCACTTCGGAGCAGCGTCTCCCAAGCGCTGGCAGCTTCCTCTGCTTGGCAAAAACTTTTGCTTTTTGAGGTTTGCACAGTATCAGGGGTTTGGTCACAGAGCTGATCGCCACCCTTGGCTTCCAAGAACAGCAACAGAAGTAGAGGATGGTCAGCATCTCCCAGAGGTGGCCAGCACCTCCTAGGGCTCAGTGGCAACAGAAGAATGACAATGAAGTGCTACCAGGGAACAAATATCAAGAGTCAAACCCAGAGCAGAGGAGACAGTTAACTCCTGTGTCTTTCTTAAGCTGATGCTGAGAAGATGAGATGACCTTCAGGGAGAGGCTTATGACCTTGAGACGGACTACCCAGGCTCCAGAGCAGGTGGGGGTGAATTTAAACTGCAGCCTTCAGCACTGCATAAGAGCTCTGATTTGTCCTCCTTTTGCCATTCTCTTTCTTGAAGATGTCCCCTTTCTACCCCCAGGTCTGCTCCACACACCAGGGGCATGCACTTCACCTGCTCTGTGCTGCTCTGGTCTCCTCTGGCAGGAGCAGTGGGGCAATGCCAGATGAGACTATAGAGAGCCTGAACTAGTGTAATGCCTTCAGCTGGCACCAGCTGAGCATCTCTGGTCTGCATCATCCCATCTGATGATGAAGATGGACTGTTCTCTTACCTCTGCAGCACTCTGAGGTTGCGTAGATGGGAACATGTTCAGCAAGAGGGGCCGGAGGGCAGGCAGAAGCAGTTAGGGTGGGCTGTAATCCCTTGTTAGCAACTGTGTCCTCTTTGGAGCTGGGTACGGTGTCCTTGCCCATCTCAAAACCTGGAATGACAGTACCCCATGGTGAGCCTGGCCCCAGAGGGACCAGCAGAGTGATCGTGAGAGCTTGCAGAACAGGAGGCACCTATAGGGTTACCACTGAAATCCTGGTTGTTTTTGTTTTTCTCTGTTCACCTGCGATGAAAGCTGGAAGCAGATCTGTAACGCTGCGGCTCTGCCTGGCTGGGCTGCGGCAGTCTGGGCTAGATGGAAAAATCAGCAACCTCAGGTTGTAAGTCAGGCAGATTTTTTTTACTCAACGGAAAAACAGAGTTTGACTGTTTTGTGTTGTATATTTAAAAAAATAAAAATAAGATAAACAGTCAAACCCCAAGCCAATGATTTCTAATGCCAGCAGAGTAATGCGGTTTAATGCTGAAAACTTTATTAGCAGAACAATGCTTCATTTTACAAGACATTGTTTTTCCACCCCAGCGTTCTTATTACTCAGTGGTGGGTTGGGAATCCAGAACTTTTAGGCTCTCTGTAAAGCTAGAGCTCAGGCTGTTCTTCCAGATGTTCCTCCTGTGATAGACCCGTTTTCAGGAGGCCTGAGCTTCCAGCTTTTGTCTTTCAGGGGACTACGTCCTCTCCACCGCTCCTGTGTGAGGATTAAGGAGAGCGATACACTTGTGCATATCTCTGCTGTTTTAAAGATGTGATTCCACTGCTCCCTTATCCCATCCTATTTTCTGTCCCGATTTAAGAGAGAGCAGAGGAGGAAGATGACCTGGTTATCTGCCCTGCTGGGACGAAGAAGCCAGGTTTTGCTGTTGTCCAGAGGAAAACATGAAATGGGACGGGGGCTTTCCAGCTGAATTTACGGGCGGCTGCTATTGCAAAGTCAAAGGACACCAAGGGGAACGTCCCCACGGTGTCTACCTCCGCACCTGATGTTTTCTGGGGGTGTCGGGCCAAGAAGACTTAACAGCAGCAGTCCTTGCAGCTGGACCTGTAGACACCTGAGTGGGAGCAGCGTGTTATTTTACAAGCAGAGTGGGCACAGCTTCCAGGAGAAAGCCCATGGTTGTTTAGAGCAAATACGGCACGTGCCTGTCATGAAGCAGACACGGGCACCCGCATTGGAGCAGCCCAGCAGCACCACCTCTGTTTTAACAAGTGCTTCTTGGGGGCAGGTGCTTTTACTCCTCTTTGTTGTGGAACTGGTTGGTTTTTTTTTTTTCCTTTCTACTTTGTGGGTGAAAAAAATTGCAGCTCAAACCATGTTGTTTGAGAAAATGTGAAAAGGGCCGTTTCTCGCCATTTTCTTTCAAAGTTTACCCCTGTCGAAAGGGCACAGCCAAGAGGGCTTTAAAGCAAAGTGGGATGTTTCTCTGCCTGAACCAGAAATCTTGTCCTTGAAGGAGCAGTGAAGTTAAGCCGCGTCAGAAGAAGCTCCCCTTGCCTTGCCTTGCTGTCCTTAAAATCTCTTGGTGCTCATCCCTGGGAATGTTGCCATCCATTCCAGCAGAGCCGGATTTCATTTGATGACTCTGCGAATGAATAAATAAGCACACATTCATTTATTCGTTTTGCTTCACCCTAGAGATTTCACCTAAATTGTTTATCTCCTTCCCTCTGTTGGCCTACGATGCTGCAGGAAACAAAGGGAGCTCCAAGCTGTGCCTTGCTGTTTCTAGCTGTGGAATTTACTTTTCTTTTTTTGCCATGCTTGGCTCCAGCACGGAGCACGCAACCCTGCGTGGATTTATGTGCCCAGCTCTGTTGACACAGCTATAGACTGGGGCTGTACGACTCCGAATCTGGTTGTCTCAATTGTGCCATCATTGATGCTCCCTGGGGGGATTTTTATTGTGATCTCCATTTTGGTCGTCTTTATCGTGAAAATATAGAGTTGTAAAGGCTTTTAGTTAACGGCATCAGCTCTGAACCTCTTAGCTGGGAGTGGGGATCTCTCTTAGGTGCACTGTATCCACTGGCAGACATTACTCCTCTGGTCAAAGTGCTGGCAGCAGAAAGGATACGAGGAGCGTAGTGGTGTACATGGGGGTGTCGCCAAGCAAGCTAAGCCTCAGGATCCCTCTAGCATCTTACAACCCTGATTTTCCTCCCAGAGCTCCTAGCTAATCCCTTCCCCAGTCCAGCAGACAGGGCTAAGTGCAAGACTTGGTTTCAGCAGG
>NW_010393623.1:0-1217 GCF_000710305.1 Buceros rhinoceros silvestris | reverse complement strand
AGGATTGATTCAGATAGATTCTGAGGAAGGACCTGGATCTACACTGACATAGCAGAGAGAAGTGTCTGCATCAGCTCTGTGCAGACCGCGTCCTCGGTAAAATGAGGATTGTGGAGAGGGAGGTTCAGCTGATGGCATGGTATTGCTGTTCGCTACCAGGCGTTTTCTCTCCCAACAGATGAGGAATGTTCCACCACCGAGCATCCCTACAAGAAGCCCTACATGGAAACTTCTCCGGCAGAAGAGGATCCTTTCTACAGGTCCAGTTACCCCCAGCAGCAGGGACTGAACACTTCATACAGGACTGAATCAGCCCAGCGCCAAGCATGTATGTATGCCAGCTCCGCTCCCCCCACGGACCCCGTGCCCAGCCTAGAAGACATCAGCTGTAACACGTGGCCGAGCGTGCCGTCCTACAGCAGTTGCACAGTGTCTGCCATGCAGCCGATGGACAGGTTACCCTACCAGCATTTCTCTGCCCACTTCACCTCGGGGCCGCTGATGCCCCGGCTCAGCAGTGTGGCCAACCATACCTCCCCCCAAATAGGAGATACCCATAGCATGTTTCAGCACCAAACCTCTGTTTCTCACCAACCCATCGTCCGGCAGTGTGGACCTCAAACCGGCATCCAGTCCCCCCCCAGCAGCTTACAGCCTGCAGAGTTCCTGTATTCCCACGGCGTGCCTCGAACCCTTTCACCCCACCAGTACCACTCGGTCCACGGCGTGGGCATGGTGCCAGAGTGGAGCGAGAACAGCTAACAAGGCGGTCAGGAAAGTGCAAGAGCATTAGCCATGGGGAAAAAAAAATGGGAAGAGGAAAAGGGAAAAAAAAATACCCTGTTGATATTAAAAGCGAGAGTATTTTGCAAGACTCCGTTAACTGAATGTTCACCGCTAGCACTCGAGAGGGACGGACGCTGGTTGAAACCACAGACGAAACAGTCATTGGCCTCGGTGTGACTTCCCCCCCCCTCCTTTTTCTTTTGTTCCAAAAGAAAAAAAAACAGCAGATCGGCCCATTGTCCCCTGCCACTGTCCCCACCCAGTTTGCGTTGCTGCCGCCGCCAGCCCTGTGCTCTTGATCCCCCCCTCTGCCCTCCTGTTCTTTTTGTTCTCCAAGGGACACCAAACTCCTGCTGCCTTTCTCAACACAGTCAGAGTGCTTGAACGAAAACAACTAGGTTGTTACTTTTTTTTGTGGTGTTGATGTTGAC
>NW_010393622.1:26826-27562 GCF_000710305.1 Buceros rhinoceros silvestris | reverse complement strand
AGCTCCACGTGCTGGAGGACGGGCGGCACGTGGTGGCCTCTGGCAGCTACCGCACATACGTGTGCATGTGGGTGAAGCTGCTTAACTTGGCTTTTTCATTTCTTCTGAATGTCCAGCATAAGCAGGGAATAATAAAATGCAGCTTCTCCGTGGGGACAGAGGAAACAAATTACTGCCTGGGTGTAGCTGGGGGGCAGAGTCTGGCTCATTATTCTCTATGAAATAATTCCCATGAGGCTTTGTGTAAATGCAGCGGGTTTTTTTTTTTTTCTTCTCATTCTTCTACTTCCTTAAACTTTCCAAAATACTCTGCTGTAACATATTTTCCCCAGTCACATGTGTTAGCGAGGAGAGAAAAGGTTAATGTCTCCTTTCTACTATAATGTAATTCATTTCCTGTTTTTCACGACCGTCTAGACACAGATCAAATGAGCATTAACCCTGAATCCCACCGTTGGGTTAAGAATAGAGGCTTTAAATAGAAAAGTGTGCGGTAAGAGAAAGATAGTAGGTTTCTACCTACCACCAGGAGCCAGCTCTTTTAAAGGAGAACCATTTAATTATCTATAAGCAAGGAAAAAAGCCCAACAAACAAAATTACTTCAGTTTCACAGGTTCAAAAAGGCTCCGGGTTGCTTTATATACACCAGCAGCAACACGGTCTGTGCTGAGCTGTGGCATGGACAGCTTGATCCACCTTCAGGAGTTATATTTGTCTGGATTTACACCTCCAGCT
>NW_010393622.1:21029-26695 GCF_000710305.1 Buceros rhinoceros silvestris | reverse complement strand
CAGCAGGAGAGCTATAAAAAGACCAGAAGAAAGTCATTTAAGAGATGACCCACATGGAAAACCACGGTCAGCTTCTGGTGGGAGACAGATGGACAAAACGTCCCCCAGGGCCAGCTGAGGAAGGTGCCCCAAGGGGAAAAGTGATCACTGTGGTACCAAGAGGCACCTTGTGTCGGGAAGGCAAGGCGACAGCGCATCGGACACCAACCCACCAAAGCAGTTAAACGCTTGTCTGGTCGTGACCAGACCTGATGGGACTCTCATCGGCTTAAGCTGGGTCATGGTCAGGTTGGCCCCAGGTTAAGCCTGGCAGTACACAGCCTCTGCTGACACTCTTCTCAGCCTGAGTTGCCGCACCACAGCACGAGGAAGCAGAGAAAGAGATTTCTGGCCTGGAACATCAGCTAAACCCCTCACAGAGGGGGCTCAAAAGCCTTGTTAAGTAAGTCGAAAGTCACGGTGAAGAGGAGGAACCCCTGTTTCCCGCAGTGACTGTGTTTCTTCGTCTACAAACTCGAACCCCTCAGGGTGGGTGGTTTGTTTATCCTGTGGTACTGGAAGTGGGCATCTTTCCTGTCCCACTACCTGCTTCCAGCAGTCACAAGAAAGCAACAGCATGCACACAGGGGCCAGGTTGGACCTGCCACCTTGGTGACAAAAAACCTGCGGGTGCTGCCTCCCGCATTCAAGGCCTGTTCTGACCGGGACTGAAATGATCCAAGGAAAACATATTAAAAAGACATTAGTTTGTTTTCTACTAAGAGCACAGAATATCATGCATCAAGGATGGCAAGGGGCAAAGTAGTGTCTTTCCAGCTTAGGGACGGCCTTTTAACCCACGAGTTATTTATAGAGCCTTTTAGAAAACAACTCTCTCCAGTTTCGATGAGAGGAGCATCTTAGGTTGTCAGAAATAAAGCAACTCCCCTTACATGATTGACTGGGTTCACCCCCCATACCCCTTGTTAAGCAGAGCAGCAGAACTGAGGATTAGGGAAAGTAGGGGCAGAGCTGAGTAGTAATGGTATTTGTTGTGTAAGTAGTTTTCAACACGCTTTTTGCCCCAAATCTACTTCTTTTCTTTATTAGGCTCTAGAACACAGTGAGGGCACTTCAAAAAAGTATAGAGGGTGACATGTTGCCATTGATCAGGACAGGACCTCATCCATCCTTCAGGCTGCACTCACCATCTATCCTTGAGTGCTCTTAAAAGGGTGGGGATGGTGGCAGCAATAACATGAAAAAAGGAAGAATTATAGATAGGTCTCACTGACCCAGCCCCACGCATTCCTAAGAAGATCAAGTATTCCCCTTAAAGGATTTAGTCTATTTAAATAGGTAGAATTGAACATTTTTGAGAAAGTTTGAGTAAGAAATGCTCTTAACAGCAGCTTTTTCTTGTTTAAAAGGCTCTGGTGCTCTTGTAGACTGTCCCATCTTTCCAGAGAGTTGTGTCTGAGGGTGCAACCCTCTTAACTATAGACGTGAGACACAGCCCAAGTACTAAAAGACTTTTGAAAGCACAAGCATTCCTTACTTGACAGTGCAAATGAGATTGAAAACAAAAGTATGTGAATTTTGTGCTTATTCTCATAGCTGGCATAGCTTTCATGAGGCAAGTGATCCTGTTTTACCATGATAACTTCTATTCCAAGACATTTGTCTTTTCAACTGCTTTTCCCCAATTCACCAGGAGTCCCTTCACCAGGCTTCTACTCGTATTTCCTCTGAGTAGGAGCCTGCCTGGGTCAGACTGCTGCAGTCCCAACTCTAACCAGATGCAATTGTAACTGAAGAAAGATAACAAGTTAAGCTGAATTTATCAGATCAGTGTGAGCACTAGCAACCTCTTGTGGGTCAGCAATCAACTCCCATGCTTTGGAAGAGCACAGACACATGAGCTCCCTGTGAGCACTGCTTTTGCTCTAAGTGAGGGCTCCATTCACTTCATTTTCCTTCAAGGTACTACGAAGCAACAGCGCTATACGGGATATTCTTCTACCATCCCAACAATCCAATTTCTGGATGTTCCTGCAGAAGAGCCTTTGCTATTAATCACCAGAAGAGCAAGGCTGGTAAGTCACCAACTTGGAAAAAATGAGACAACCAACTTTGTGGTTCACATTGTTTGAACATTTATTGCAATTCAGTGTCAAAAATGTTTTACAAAAATACATTACTGTCTGCACAGAGCAGCTGTAAAAATCAGAGTTGAACATGCAAGGGAAGAAGAAAGTGTGCAAATTTATAATGGAAGCATTTTAACCACACAATAATATTAAACAGAAGTCTTATTATATAAGGGATGCCTTTCACTTCATATAATCTCTAGTTACAACTTTATGGAAAAACAAAACAGCACACATGCTCTCTTCCATATACAAGTACATAATTACTCTAGATTAGTTCCTAAAGATGAGCATATTTCCTATTTCAAATTAAAATGTTCTCTCAGTAGCAGACCTGTTTGCACTCTGGGCAGCGCACAACAGCTAAAGAAATGTGAGTTCCACCCTCAATTGCCCTCCCAGGAGGAGAAGCAGCAATGCTTCATCCTTGGAGAGGGAATCTCTCTGGTGTTAATACACTAGAGACTGCACCTGTCAAGGGCAAGATGGGTTTGTTCTCCATAGGGCCAGATCCTGCAGAGCTGCTTTGCTACCAACGAAGTTGCAGGAGGAAGACATGGGATAGAAGCCAGGTGCCAGTGAAGACACTCACACAGCCCAGCAGCTGCATGCTGACCGCTGTGTGGATGGCCAGCCACATCTTCAGAGCCTTCAACAAGCACCACCATATGCAGTGAGCTGAGAAAAGCAGCGCAAACACAACACCAGAGCTCCAACCCTTGCAACAGGGAGTCTTTATCAACCTGTTCAGCCACCAGCTCCACGGTATCTTATGTTTTTCAAACAGGCCGGCTAGGAAGAGTGGCATTTTAATTTAGAGCTATGTCTTTGGCAAGGTGCTGATCTGTGGGGAAGCTGTGCAACAAGTCTGCAAGAACAACCGCAGAGGACAATGTTGGTTTGCTGTTCCGAGCAAGAGACAGGTATGAAACAGCACATCTGATTTATTAGCTACATAACAGAATTTGAAGTGTTCCTGCTCAAAATCAGGTTTTACCTACAAGGAATTTTCTGGTTTAGTACCTGCATAAATTCTAGGAGGTGATAGCTTCACAAAAGTAACTGAAGTCAAACAAACTGGAACACAAACAGTTGAAAACCTGGGGGCAAAGAAAAATAATAAAAAAGATACTCCTATATACAGAAAGTGGCAGGGTGCAATTAAATGTTTACATACAAAGCAACAGTCTTCAGAGCAATACAAGTTTTCCTAATCACTTTACAAAACAAAAGGATCTAGAAACTCCCACAATTAAAAAAAGAAACCCAAACAATATAAGAGGTACACAAATTTTATGATCAAACTTTAACATACCATTGTTAGTATAAATGGCTTAAGGTATGTACAGCTGACATTGTGCCTCTTGAAATGGCTATCACATTAAAATGAACTCCAAATATCTGCCTCTTCTAGAAAGCTGAAACTATCAGAGAGATCCCTGGGGTCTCTCCCTTCCTAAGCCTCCTCTCCTGCATGGATCTATTTTCCCTCTTCACAGCATCATGTTTTACACTGTTGCACTGGTTAACACATCCTCCGAATATGAAACTTCTCTGGATATGCTAGCAGGACAAAGACTCCAAGAGAAAAAACCCTCCTAGTGTAAGAACTGATACAAGTCTAATGGGAATGCATCAACTGACTGGAAGGTGAAATGTCATTTGAAAAGAACATTCTGTTTGCAGAACTACGAGTCTGTTTTCCCTTCATAACATCTTTGCCACAAATGTCTTGGAATAAACAGGTCCTTTTCATGCAAGAGCAGCCTTAAAGCATCCTGCCTGGAAGCCCCCATTATCGCTGTCAGTTTTGTTACTCCACCATCCTGAGCCAAGCAGAGGCCTTTGCACTGCTAAAATACTGATCGCTTTGCGAGTGGCTAGACTATGGTATTTGGATGCAACAACATTTTGTTTTAAATACCAGAGTATTGAATTCACCACAATATCTCCCTGTACCAGCCACTCGAGACACAGTGAGCCTGTAGAGATGAAGGTCTTCCTTGACAGTTGCTGCAGCAGTAATGACCACGGCAGTAACTGAATGAGGCTTATTTCTTTGATTAGTCCATGGTGTTCTCCAGTACAGTAGTTGCTTAGTTTTCTGCTGCTTTGGACACTGACAGCAATATCCCAGGACCTCCCACGAGCAGCACACAAGTGTTTGTATGTATTAACAAATCATCTTCAGCACTTTGACCCTTCAAGATTAAACAGTGCTAAGAAATATAAAAACCCTCCTAAAAAACTAATTGAAGTTTTATAAATAGGAGTCTCAGTTGCACACGGAGTACGTTGTCAGCATGACCCATGCTGTCTGGCCAGAGGACACAGAATAAATTCTTTGCTCAAGACCAGTGAAGGGCTGATAGAGACAATGCCTAGAGCTGAAACATTCCCAAATTGCAGATAGATGCTGAGATTTTATGTCTTGCTGTGCAGGGAATGCACTAGGCTGGGTTCAAACCTGAGCTTAAAATTCACCCAGTGTCACAATCTCACAGTGGTTAAGTGTTATCTGCTAAGCATGGACTTGGACTAGGCAGAACACACTGGCATTTCACACCAAAATACTGTGGCCTCCACATCACAACAGGTTGGCAGAGGCAAGACTATGAAACAAACCACTCCCAAGTCAGGGCTGGAAGCAGAAGATGCCAAAGGGCACGGGTCCTCTTACCACCAAAAAAAGCTACAAGAATCTCCAAATACAGTGGCAATGCTTCATTCTCTTCACTTCCAGGTTCTTGCCCCTGATGTCCTCGTTCACCAGGCCAGATTTCAGCCTCCTCTACCCACTGCCATTAATGCAGGAATGAAAACAGAAACTGTCCTCCACTCAAATACCCCCCAAACAAGCACAAGTTCATTTTCCCAAGGTAACAGCTTTTAAAACACTTTCAGTTGACAGGAATACTATCAGCAGGCTTATGCTTTCCGCCAGCAGTCGGACTGATGGATGGGGCACCAACACCAAGATAGAACTCCCTATCCTGCATGTGTTTTCTCCTCATCTCTGGAGACTGCCACGCTCTGGAGCACAACTAAGGGTGGCACAGGCTCACAGAGGTATCTGGAAGAGCAAAAGCTTGGGTTTCCTGTTGGAAGGCAGGAGAAGGGCAGCTCTTATCAGCTTTTTCCTGGTTTTCCTTCACCCTTCCCCACTGCTCCATCTAGAGGCAGCTTTTTTCCCTTTCTGCATCTCTAAGAGTATGCAAAGTGATTTAGTTTGCAAAAAATGCAAATACTCTCAATTTTTTTAAAAATACAAACAGCTGCAGAAAAGTCAGTTATAAAAATGTAGAAAAAGGAACAGAGTATTTAACAATAATTAACTCAAGTAGTTCTTCCTGAATTGTCCTGAGTACTCCTCTTCCTCACAATTTCATACATACACACAACCCACTAAATATTTACCCTTCCAAGGCATCCTGCTTACATCATGCACAGAGAAAGTGCTATACAGGAAATCTACCAGCAAATACTTTACACTGCAGGTTTTTAAGTTGTTACATACAAGCTGGATTCTTCTAGCTC
>NW_010393622.1:9367-20947 GCF_000710305.1 Buceros rhinoceros silvestris | reverse complement strand
GGGAAAAGTGAAGCATTGTATGCAACAGCGGAGACAGCGAGCCAGGTCATGGCCACGGTGAAGTTAGTTTTGCCACTTATTCCATAGGACTGAAAATTTAGTTCTAAGCTAGCGTTAGAAGATCCCATAAAGAAGCTCAGCACTGGAAGCAGAAGGGAGTAGGCTGGGTCTTTGCCACTGGCACAGAGCAATAACCAGATGTCAAGTGCCATGCTGGAAATCCCTTGCTCACCCCCATCCTGACTGCTGTTTTTAGGAAAAGGTTGCCTGATTTCTTCACGCTGTCTTGCTCATTACCGTGAACGCCAGTAGTCCGGAATTAAATGTGATGCTGCCAGTCTTCTAGTAACTAAAACCAGCATCCTTTCACCACATTCAACGCCCAGTTCTGACTGAATTCACTTGACAGCAGTGGGAATACAGAGCAGTGTGTATGTTGGAAAACGTGGGCTTGAAGAACCAGATTCTAACCTCACCTGAGATTTCTCCCAGTGCGATTAACCTAGCAGAGTGATACACATTTACATTGTGAGATTATATCCAGTCCTTTGTTCCTCTACAGTAGAACTCCGCCCTCTTAGGCAGTCTTCATCCTTGTGGCTTCTCTTTTCCCTTTTGCTTAGTCTTTCATAAAACCAACAAATTAAGAGAGGATGGAGTAAAGTCTTAGGTATTTTATGGTGCCTATCATCTAGGCATTCAAGCACTGAGTAGAGCAAGAAAATTAATGTAGAGGTAAGCACTAATACAAGAAAAGATGCTTACTATCACAAACATTTCCCTTTAAATCATTGTACAAAATACAAAAGTTCACATTGTACACTGGATTTTTGTTTGAAAGGTACTCAATCTATTAGAGGTAGAAAGTGGTACGTTGCAATTCTCTCACAAATAGGCTAGAGTTATATCCTAAGTACTTCAGAATGTGTCCTTTTTAAAAACATAAAAGTATTAAACTAGTCACAGGGATATTTTTCATAAATATTTTTAAAACATCATATTTATAAATATGGGTGCTAAATAAAACCAGATGGAGGAACAGTTCGACAGTCCTAGCCTCATATTGCTTTCTCCCTATTAGAAACAAACCAAAGAGTTCTCAAATGGTTGTGGGGCAAATTCATTTTTAACTTCCAAAAACAAACAGAAAAAAAGAAGTTTTTTGCCCTGTATCTTGTACTCTGATGATAAAAAAGGGACTCTGTACAACATGCTGCATTTATACACCAGTCCTATGGAAGTCTGTATCCCTTAAGTGCTGCACATCAGTGAGCAATTTCACCTTTCATCTCTGAGATCCTCTTGTTCCTTGACTCAGGAGCTTTGAACAAACATGAATATTTACACTATTTACAAATGGAGTGTCCAAGCTCGGTGGCATAAAGTGTCTTGTAAGAATCGCATAAGCTGCGGTGACCCAAGTTCAGAACCTGAACAAGTTGATGAAGTCTTGAGGCGATAGAGAGGTGGAGCACGTCTCTGGGTTGTTGGCTGTGCAAGGGTGATCGGTACCCTGGGAAAGGAGAAAGCAACTCCATTTAGAGAGACTGTGGAGAGGGTGCCAGAGCATCGGCTGACTTAGCGCTGCCCTTCTGCCAGACATCCTGCTTGCAAATAGAGCAGAGCCCAGAATAATATTTCTATTCTGGCCAAAGCAGTTCAGAACTGAGCTTCATATTTTACAGACTACTGGCAAGTTGTGGGAACTAAAATCAGTGAAGATCCATTTCATTCTTTTCCCCACTTCTGAGGAAAGAGGTTGGAGCCTACCATCAGCTACAGGAGTTTAACTCTAGAGACGTGTCTTGGACATCACAGTGGCCAGCAGATTTTTGTCCGACTGTTTTGTAGCCATCAGCTCTCGTTGCAGCTAACCCTGCTGCCAAGACCTCCACGTAATGAGTAGGAGATGCTGGCAGTGCTAAGATGATTTATTGCAGGCTGCCCTACAGTATGCCCATCTCCCTCCCCTCTGGCCCTAATGGGCACTACTCTTGTTCAAGGTAAAATGGGATCTCTGGAGCACAGAGGAGAAAGGGTCTTAATAGTTGAGGGAGGATTAAGGTGTAGGAAAACACCAGGTTAGGCGGGCAAATGAACTGCAGCACCCTAAACCAGCTACAGTCAATGGAAGCACTAGGTGTCCTGTGGCTCCTGCCCCAATGTAGTTTCTCCCACCAGAACCTCATACCTTCCAGGAGAGGATGTGGCAGTGCCTGCACAGCTGCAGTGTGTCACCATACTGCTCCCTCCGTGGGTAACACCTTATGAGTTTGAAGTACATCTTTTTCCAATCCAGCTGTCCCTTGTCAGATACGATGAGCCGTTTGCGAATCTTAAAGAAAAAATTGTAACTGTAGCAGGTCACAAAAAAATTTGTCTTTTCCAAGTCATGCTCTTCTCTCCCCCACATAAATGTCATCCTTGCTGGTCCTGTAACAGTTCCTTGTAACACTAAGAAAGCTCCTGCTCTAAATATCCAGCTACAGCCAGCTTCCTGATGGCAACAGCCTCACCTGATACCATTATCAGGGTCTATCCCCACTTCACAGCCACGACTGTAGGAAAGCCAGAATCCCTGGGAGATATTTTATACTACTTTAGCTACTCTTGCTGACTAGCAGGACAGTGAGTATAGCTGTATTTTACAGTTTTGGAAGTTAAAGTATTTTGTTTCCTCAGTATTTAAGAGTCAGTGATTTGTCACATTAGCTTGAAAGACACTCATGTTCCTTTTAGGGTTCTTCAGCTGCAGAGATTGCATTTGAATTTACTTGTTAATAGAAATAACGTGCCCACAGTCACTTTTGAAGTCAGATCCAGAGAGAGCAAATAAAGCCAGGCCAGCAAAGCAATCTGGCCCATGGTCCCTGAAGTGTGGAGGTCTGGTATAAACACCCCAGACATTCACCCATAAAGAGAGAGGGATGTTTGTTTGTTAAGTTTAAAGACCCCAGACGACTACCAGCCTGCAAAGGGCCAAAGATATTTACACAGGTACAGCACAGTAGCAGCAGGGCTGTTATCCACACACTGTCTTGTCACTCACAAAACAGCTCGGAGGGGATTTCTTGCTCTAAAGGGCAAGAGAATATGAGTCATCACTCATGGACCACATCCACAGAGATTCTCTGTGAGGGTGTCAGTCCCTCGGACATCAGGGTACTTTCTGGACCTTGTCTGCATGTTTTTCCCCACACACGTGGGGTGAGGAGCAACTGTATGACTTGCAGTTGTTACCACCTGGATTACGGTTGAAGTTCACCCTGTGACTAATTCCTCAGGCTCCTATTTCAGGAATCGTTGTGGCATGCAAAACCCTCTACATAAATTATCTTCACAGCCATTCTCATGCCAGCCTGTATCATCAGCTCGCAGCACTGCTCTTAGATCTAAGGGATAGTCAAGGAAGAGTGTCCTGCTCATGTGGGTTCACTCAGTAGTGGGGTACAAGCAACTGACAGTAGTTTGCACCCCTCCTTGTACCTGTCTGTCTGTGAAATGGTACTGGCAGAGTTTCTTCCACAGCAGCCGGTCTTCACTGAGCACCTGCAGGTCAGGAGCCACCTGACCAAGGCTAACCAGGTCTCTCCCATCACTCAGTCGCTGCATGATGTTCAGTTGTAAACACAACGGCAAGTCTGTGAAAGTGGTTCCTTTAAAGGCAGGCTGGAAGAGAAGACAAAATTGAACTCAGAGGAAGCTGAAAATAAAAGCAATTCTAGCTTGGAGTAGAGTTACTGCTTTTTAAGCATTGCTCTTCACTGAGATTAAGCAGCAGTTCCCTCTACTGCATAAGGAGACATTTTGTACATAGAGACATTTGACAACCTGCCCCAGAAGAGTCTGAGATATCCTCAAGGAAGGGACACGTATTTGTATTACAGTAGTTAGAAATAGAGTTGCAGTCCAACCCTTCTTGTCCATCCCTCGTCCACACTCATGAGACTGCTCCCAGAAGCACCACCACCACCTTTCACTACAGCAGGACATTGGCTACGTTGTGGTATCAACTATTAACCACCCAGCTCTCTCCACCACGAGGGACACTGGCATTACTTCAAGTTCAGCCTCTTGTTACACTCCTGGGAATCTCATGCTCTTCTGACATGTGTTTTAGCTTATGTTGTCACAGGATCCTGCTGTAACCACAGCAGTGGCTGATGAGCAGCCACAGCAGGATTTTTCCCTGCATGACTTCCCAGGTCACTGCAGGCAAGGCCAACTTTTCTTCTGTGAATACTGGAAGGATCTGCCCCTTTCCCACCAGCTGCACCCATGGTTTTCCAGGCTGTTCAGCCACACCAAAGCACATCCTAGCCCGAAGAGCCAAAGGCCACCTTCACCCCCTATCCACCTTTGCCTGGTCTACATGGGGTCCAGGACTCTTTTGCAAGTTCACATGGCAGCACATGTCCAGGACAAACTCACCGCAATGCACACGGAGGTGCCGCATTCAGAGGAAATTCAAGGCACAACAGCAACAAGGCATCAGCAGAGACCACAAACTGCAGCTGCTCCACAACCAGCACCAGCCTTATTAAGGCAAACAGCAGCTTTTAGGATTGGGCCCAAAGGAAGAAACAATGTCAGACAGATGTGCCAAGTTTAGCATTTACCCCGCATGGAGATTCTGCTATTTTAAGTCAGAGAGTCACAGCACCCGTCTCAATTGGCAGAGCTATTGACTGTTTCACACAAGAAGCACGCAGACCACCATCAGCAGGGGAACACTGCGTGAGGCTGCTTTTAATCACACGGTTCCATCCCCAGCCACCCATCGCATGTGAAACTCCACAGACACAAGTATGTCAGTACACTAACACCTCCCACCTTCCCTTCAGTGCCCCAGTGACCAGCTTCCCCACACCATGCAGCACTGCAAGGACAACAGCTTTTCAACCAAGGCACTGCTTTTGGCCATCTCCACCAGCAAGACAGGCCTAAAACAACCCCTCCAGAAGGACTGATGTGCCTCTGCCATCTCCAGAGGACGCTGCTTCCCATGACAGCTCTAACACTGCATGCTGACAGCTCAGCTGTAAGCACGCTGCCCGGGTACATGGAGATGGTTCCTTGGTACAACCCCCAAGTCCAGACTTAGTGTCCCTGCCCATCAGTGCAAACAGAGATTGTGTTTTGGGGTAGGAGGAATGCACTGGAGCCTTGGATCACCTCCCACTGATCTCCCTTGCCAGCCTGTCTTTTGCATTCTCCTGCACTTTCTCTACAAGCTCTGCTCAGGCACAACAGGCAAAACTGGGTTCAGAGGCAATTGGATAAAAAAAACCCCAAAGCTCATGCTTATGTCTTATTTCTGAAGAAACCAGTGTGACTCAAGCAAATCCTTACAGGTTTTCTGAATCAGGGCCAAAGACTTATCTGCTACTTCTGTTCCCTCAGTACTACTTTCCAGGACTTTTCAAACATTACTTTTTTTGGAGAAAGAACACAGATTAGATCAGAACAGATCAGTATGCTGTCACTCTCTGGACAGAGTGTTTTCAAAGCAGCTCTAGCATACACAATATTTTGCAAGGGTTTTCTTTGTGAAAAAGTTTAGGTTTTCATTGTTGCAAGATGTTCCCACGCACCAGAAACACTCAGTGCACCGTAAGCAACTGGCTGCACAGAGCTGAGTTTGTTCTTCCTTCCTCTAAACCCAGCTGGTTTTGTTCTAGCTTGATCTGAAGTCATCTTCAGTGGTGACAATTTTTTTTTGCAACCTCAACATCTATTTCATTTACTGTAGAAAAGTGTCTGTAAAGCTACACATAAGTATGCATGAAAGGCAGTTCTGTTCACAAGCGGTATTTTGATGCACTTTTGTCTGGATAGGCAGAGCTCTTTGAAATGCTCATCTGCTTTACAGTCCCTAGAGTAGAGGGAAAAACCCACACTGTACTGCTGAGTTTAGCAGCAGGAGGTAGGTCCTCACCTGTGGTGCACTCCGGGCAGCAGATGCCTGAGTGGAGCTGACCCTGGCAGTGCCCAGGCACAGGGCAGCTCCCCAGCTCATAGACCAGCTGTGCCCCAGGACCAGGGGTCATCCCACAGCTGAGCCAGTGCTTCTCTTGCAAAGCAAAGGGAGCTGCAGCCCATCCAGAGAGCTGGACACCAGAAGGGACAGCAGAGGCAGAGCAGAAACCATGATCAGTTCAGGCACAGCTGCTTTTGCAGCTCCTCAAACACCCTGGGACCTCCCAGAGTTCATCACCTTCTGCATCCTGTTGCTTATGTTCCTCTAATGGAAGGACTGGAAGTTGTTTCCTGGTGTTCCCAGAGAACACAGCCATGCAAAATGATGAAAGCAGGCCCTTTGCCTAATCCTTTGCAAATGCCCCTCTGGTTGACACACCAGGAAATAAGGTGCTTTTTATATTCCCTTGGGCCATGCCTTGGTCTGCCCAAAGGGGAATTTCACAGTCCAGTTCACTGCAGAAAAGTCCTGCAAGGGTCACACCAACACAGAGATCAACACTGAGGGAAGACTAACATTTCTGTGGATTAAGTATCCATTTGAGGTGGAAAAAAGTCTAGACATGGTCCTGGGCAGCTGTCTCTAGGGGGCTCTGCTTGAGCAAGGGCTTGGACGAGATAACCTCCAGAGATCCCCCCAACCTGAACCCTTCTGTGATTCTGTGGAGCGGAGCAAGTTCAGATTTGATTCCCATGCAAAGCTGGGTTAGGAGTTTATCAACTAATACATTTCTCTTTCCCATCCCCACAGACACTGTTGGAAAAACAGATTGTGAAAGCAGGACTTGTCCTGCTGGAACAAGCAGCTCCAGACTACTGGAAGAATCACTGATACTTTCAGCCAGGAAGCATGCAGTTATGCAGCTATTTGGAAATTTGCATTTAATTTACAGATTAAACAAATCTGAAAACCTCAACTATCTGATAAACAAGTTTTGAAGGCAATTTCTCAGTTTGCGAAAGACTGAGCTGACTCTTCACACTGACGTCTAGTCTCTGAAGGCTCTCAAGAGGGGGGACGGTTTCCTGCCCAGCTCTGTTGACACAGCACTTCATGGCCATTAAGGAGTCAAGACACGGTCTGCGACCAGTAACAGTGAGCATTATCCTGGGTTGTGTACATTGAGTTGGAACTAAGGGACACAAGTCATGTTAGGAATGCATCCAGTTATTTTGGCAGCTCCGGGTCCTTCCCCAGCATTCTGTGCTTGCGCTGCAAGTACAGTGGGATGCAGTCACTCAAATGAGAGCTGCTACATGAGAAGATTTCATGAAGGAGCTACATTATTTTTAGCTTTCAGGATTTGTGCTTACCCTGGTGATCTGAATATTGTTCAGTTGCTGCTGCCAGTGGAGAATACTCTCCATCCTGTGCACCCACATGTTGATGTTTCCAACTAGGACAGACTTGCCAACCCGTTGAACCAATGTGCAGAGGGACGTGTAGAGGGTCTGCAGCAATTCCCGTATTAGCCTGATGTTCTGCTGATCTTCAAGGACTTTGGAAGAACAGAAAAGGTTAAAAATGGGAACTGCCCAAATCCTTCTCTGAATCTACGTTTCTCAGACAAGTCTTTGCTACAACCTCACAGGCCAAGAGAGCCAGCCTGCACTTTTCTTTTTAGAGGAAGGCACTTAAACATTAGCCAGGCACAGCAGGTTGAGAGCAGTGGAAAGAGATACTCCCAGGATAAGCAGATGAGATATCTGCCCTTTCTGCAGCACTTCCCATTTCCAGCCACTGGCAACCAGCCAGTTTTCCCCTGTGATATGTGTGAGAGGTCATCTAGGTGCACCTCTTCCCCACCTATCCCAGCTGCTGTGCAGGGAGACAGCTCAGGCTCTCCGTTCTCATTAAGTACACATGCACTAATAGGGTGCTCTCAACTCCCAGGCTTCAGCCAGAGCTAAAGCATCAGCTGCCCCAGCAGACGAAGACAGCCCTCAAGCTTTCCTTTCCTCTGGAGCAGCGGTAGCACTTGATGGTAACAGCAAACTGGCAACAAGGCAGCAGCATAGACTGCAGATGTGCCAGGCTGGGGGCAGGAGCAGCCATCTCTTATGCAGTCAGAAATAGGGCTTGGTAGGATGCAGAAGAGGTGGTAGCAAGGAATGCTGGAGGAAGAATCGCCTCTCAGATACCTACCAGAATCCACACATTTCTTCACAACCCCCCCCAGTCCTTCACCAGGGGAAAGGAAAGTGGAACTGCACTACAGAAACCAGCAGCGGTGCCCCTCTTCACCCTTCTTGCACTGCCTGACTGTTCTTGAGGATGTGGTTCACACACAGTACACCAGATTAAATCGAGCTCCTCCCCCCCTCACCGTTTCCGTTTCTTACCTTTCTGCACCACTTTTTCCAAAATGTTCATATAGTTCTTCTGGGCAATGCCGCTCAGTGACGTCAGCTGCGACTTTGCTATCAGCTCCAACAGCTGTGGATAAAAATAGAAGTTGCAAGCCTTAGAGCACAGAGATACCTTTCTAATCTTGACTCCTGGTCACATGACACAGCAAAACAGTCCAGAGACTTGTTTGCTGCTTGAAAATAAAAGGGAGACAGACGATAGAGAAATTTAGTGCAAAGGGGGAGGAAAGCAGAGGCCAAATAATTAAACACACATCACAAGGAGTGGAAAAAAAGGTATTCTAGTGATCCTCGGGGGGGGAGAAAAAATTGATTTCATGGTTCAGAGATGCAGAGAAACCACAGAGCAGTGCTCAGACTGACAGCCTCTATTCACACCAAGGAACAACAAACAGCCGACATCGCCATCCTTCACAGGGGTATAAACAAGCAGTGTCATAAGGGAGCACGAGCAAATGCCTCTTTGGATGGGGATATTATTGAGGGAGCATTAATGAGAATCAGACTCCACAATTTACGTCAAACTCCAGGGTTGCATGGGTTTTGTCAGAGTGCTGTCACCATGACAGAAAGGTTGAGCACTATATTAAAAACAAGCCCTTCCCCCAACAAACCCCTACTCCCTCAAGGTTTCCTCCCTGTTCAGCTCTTGCAGCTGCAGCACCAAACCACCTTTCCCTGTTTACTTGTTAATCTCCTCTAGTGGAAATCTCACTTTTAATTTCAAATAGGATTTGCTTCCCCATCACTGATTTCCCCACTCGTGTACAAGCTGAATGCTAAATTTGGGCTGCAGTTGCTAAAGGAAGCATTTCCCACAGGGAAGATGCCCTCTCTGCCTCTCCACCACCACAGGAACAGCTGTGGAAGTTTCCTATGGATCATGCTCTGCAGAACATGTGGCCTGTGATCTTCCAAGCCTCCCTCCCTTCCCCCAGCATTATATAAATACACAGACCGTCCACGTGTCAGTCCATTTGTTTTGGATGTACATAGCCTTCTCTTTTAATTTAGAAAGGAAAGGAAAAACCTTTTATGCTACAAATCAATCAACACATTACCGCATGACTAGCTTATTAATCCTTTATCATCTGCAGCTACGGTATCCTGTTGCTGGCACCGCAGAGAGCCCAGAGAAACTGCAGCTACTTGTGTCAAGTAACTAAGATGGTTTTTGACAAGACTTGATAAGCCATGAGCTGAACTGTTTGCCCCACTATAAGAATGACAGGAATGTATCCAAAAAGCTGCTGGCGGCTTGCCATGGAGAGCTCAGGGAGAGGTATTACTGCAGCCATTCGCCTGCTCTGCTTGTTTGGCACACTGGCATGTGACTGCCAGTTAGGAGCAGGGAAGTCTCCTGGAGTGATCCATCTCTTCTGTTTAATTTCCAGACCTACACCCTCATCAGATGGCTTTGAGTTTACTTTCTATTAATATCTTGCACCTTGCATGACCAAGAGAAAACAAGATGAAAACCAAGACCTGAGCTAACTCCTGTGAAGGGCAGGCTGCCTGCCTTCTTGGCTCATTGCGGGGAAACAAGAGCTACAGGACAGTTGGGTAATGTTTGGTGCACAGGCATCAGTGGATCTTCTTGCTGTATCAGCTAAACTGAGACCACAATAAATAGATACTCTTATAAACAAGAAGCTCAATAAGTCTTACAAAAGATCTTTTTTTATTTGCTGGAGGAATAAGTAGGAAAAAAAATCAGTGTCCCAAGGTAGTCTGTAATACTCTGCTTACACTAAACTATTTAGCCTTCAGACCTTTGGTTACAGTGATCAACTTGCCAGACTCCATCTGTACATTAGCCACACAGACACCCAGATCAGCTCTTCCGTGCATGAACAACTGCTGTCTCCAGATTGCTCCGTGCTGGAGCTGGCACAGAGACAGCTTCCCCCAAGCTGGGTGTTAGCAGTGTTGTGCCTGTTACTGAAAACACCAAAACGCACCCAGTGATAAGCATCATGTAACGCAATACTCTGAGAGCTAGATACCAGGACCATTCTTTAGGAGGAACAAGGATAAAAATCTCAGTTCCTTGAAGAACGCTAAATTGGTACAAAATTAATTTAGCTAAAGGAACAGATTCAAATTTGCCTTGTCTGTGTTTATCAAAGTTCAATTTATGTTGAGTGAACCAGTTCAGATATCACATGTCACCTCTCTGCCCCTGCAGCAATAAACACAGGATGAAATTCCATATGAAAACTATGTTGTGAATACTTCTAGGACTCCTCTCTGTTCCCCAGGGACCATGGGCTGGAGCAACTGGCTAGCCCTCCAAATCAAGAGACATTTTTATTCTTCCGTGCTCATATAATACACAAAAACCATGTAAACAATACAGCTCAGCCGTGCCCCACATGCTCCAGCACGCTGAGGGTCTTTTAGTGTTGGCATAGACCCAGCAGAGTACGGTCTCAGTTAATGGACTGCCAAATTGGGGTCTACAGCATTATAAAAAATAACATTGCCGCTTGCATAACAGACTGAAAGCAGACTGATGAAGTCAGATTAATGCTGAGTAGGGTAAAAAGGCTAGAGAACTGCAAGCATGTGTTATGATGGGGTTGCATTAAGCCCAGCCCACGCTCAGAGGGACAGATGGTAGGGGAGAGTGTACAGGGAAAGGTTAAGAGCAATTTTAAAGGCCTGCTTTTCAAAACCACTATGGGATTGCATTCCAGCTGATTTTAACTGGAGCTGGGAAGTCTGCAACACCTCCAGAAAACAGAACAGTAGATCAACTCATTTTCAAATCCTTGAAAAATGAAAAGACCTGGTGGCTTCCCCAGGAAATCCTTCCTAGCATCTCATCCCTATTGTTTGCTCTCAGAGGTCTGCCAGAGCCACAGAGAAAAGGCAAGAGATGCAGTGGGCTATTCCAGAGCTTCTGCAAAGCTAGCAGGAGGCAGCATCTTCCACAGCAGGGCAATAACCTGCTCACTTCCCCACGAGTGGGATGTGGCTCCTGCTCAAATCCTACTAGCAGTCAGTCTAAAGCAGTTGATGCCACAAGCCACTTGGCTCCAGGAGCAGAAGAGGTCCTCCTCCCATAAGCAAAAGGGAAAAAAACAGCAAATGAAATGGTGCCATGTGGCAGAGAACAAGGTTTGCTGTTTCATGGCCATGAAAACATGCTGCTCTGCACCCATGACTACTGTACACAGCGTTACTTAGACCTGCTCCAGCCAGATGGCACTTCTGCCACTGTCTCGG
>NW_010393622.1:0-9255 GCF_000710305.1 Buceros rhinoceros silvestris | reverse complement strand
TCAGCACTGGGCAGAGGGGTCAATCCATTCCCCAGATAACCCACAGCCAGGGGCTTACAGCTCCCAGCGACAAAACATCCCCAGCAGGCCTGCTGCACCAAGGAGGGTTTAACCTTGCCTCAAAAAGGGAAATGCTTTGTAATGATTGAAAGCACAAGTCTCCAACTACTGAAGTGTAAATCCCCCTTTGAATACCCCAGACCAGCTACAGGGAAGCTGGCCTGCACCCTGTGGGGATCCATATACTCCTCCTGGTTGGGGATGTGGCTCATCACATATGAAGTGCTTAAAGAAACATATCACAATTAAAGAGTCATCCTCCAGACTGCCCTTGCTCTCACAGCCCTCCACTTTCTGCGGCTGAAATGTCACATTGGCTTTCAGCTGGGAGGTAGAGCAAGAGAGCAAGGCCAGTTATAAGGATTTACAGGGCAGGTGCTGACAGATCTCCACAAGACAGCACAGAGCTGATATTCTTTCAGTACAGCATAAATCCAGGACTCCTGGAGCTAACTGTAACAATGTAAGAAACAAATTTAAGAGACTACTTTAGCAGGCTGCAGGCTGTCTAGATCATATTATTCCAGACGAGCTGTGCCCATGTAGCTCAACCTGACCTAAGCTTTTATGATCAGAAACAGCACCTTCCCTTGAGACATCACTACTCAGCCATTAAATGACAAATCTTGCTGAAGGAAGCAGCCTGCAAAACCTCACTGACATCTGAACAGTGTGTTCCCAAAGGAGAACCAACAACCTCTGGGCTGCAGGCTCTTTTGTCTCTGCTTGTATTACTTAAGCTTACAGAACACTTCCAATCTTTTCATTAAATCTGTAAAACCAGAGAAACGAGGACTGCATCAAGAGCCTCCTCTTCTCCAGACTAAACAACCCCAGTTCCCTCAGCTACTCCTCATAGGACTTGTCCTCTAGGCCCTTCACCAGCTTTGTTGCTCTTTGGATGTGCTCCAGCAATATTTGGAAAAATTTCTTCACTGAAAGAGTTGTCAAGTATTGGAACAGGCTGCCCAGGGAAGCAGCAGTCACCATCCCTGGAGGTATTTAAAAGTCATGTAGACTTGTCACTTAGGGCCATGGTTTAGCAGTGAACTTGGCAGTGTTAGGTTAAATGTTGCACTCAATATTAAAGGTCTTTTCCAGCCTAAATGATTCTATGATTCTAAGAACAGTTTGGTTCCTCTGGGTCAATCACACTTCCTTACTATCTCTAGAAAGGGAACATTGTGCTGTAACACACAGGCAGATGCTGTAGTTTAAAAGATCAGCAAGGACTAAGTCATGTCACCAATACCTATACTTAGCTCTTCCAGCTCTATCAGCAGACTGTCAAGACAAGATTGATGTTGGAGGAAAACTTCTTCCTTCAGTTACATGAACTCACTGGCTACAGCTGATGGTATCTGCCCATGAAAAACACCTGCCAAGATTTTTGCAGCTCACACCTCCACCTCACCAGAAGATGCCCATTTTACCAGTGTACCACAAGGAACTCTAAAAACTTAGTCTGGGTATATCTTAAGCAGCAGACACTTGTGTATGACAAAGAGGTCATCACTGAAAACACTGTAGCACTTAAGTTCAGAGCAATTCAGAAAGGGATGCTTTGAGAAAGGCAAGTTGATGTTCAGCCTGAAAGCCCATTTCGCTATCAGTAGTGATGTAGCTTATTTCTCTGCAGGGCACATTTGAGCACAGGCAGCAGAATCTCAAGCCTGCAGCTGTTTCTCACCTTTCTTCCCCTACCAACATCCTCATTGTCCCCCCACCTCCAACTCTAAACTTTCCTCCTTGGAAAGCATTTGCTTGATGAACTAAGTAGTGTGACATTAATCAGATACCCGGAGCAACGGGTGTAACTGCAGAGAACAAGGAGAGGGAGGGAAGGGAAAAATGTTATGCCTGCCAATGTTCAAGGCATTTTCCATGTGACAGATTGCTCATCTGTGTACTTTAGGAGGTCTGCAATTTGCAAAGGACCATAAACAAGATCCACATCTAGGCAGAGCTTTTCATGAGTAAATCTGGCACATCAGGCATTTCATGAGCTACTATACACCACAGACTTGGCCAATACAAGCCTTTGATTTTAAGAAATCGGTTTTATATTTGGTCCTCTAATCTGCCAAACCACATGTCAGCCTCAATTAGAAAACTTCATACTTCTCTGTAGTGCTGTATCCTTAAAACTGCTAGAGGGAAAGCTACTCTTAAAAGCTCAGAGGAGAGTTAATTTAGAGAAATAAGGACACAGTGACTTCCATACAGAACATTGCTATTTCAGATATGGATACACAGCAGATTTGGGATGCTTTTATGAAGTCCTGAAGAGAAAAAGGGGAAGAAGGTCAGTTTGAAACTCCCCACCAGACCACACCTACTTTTCTGAAATTTGAGTTTGTTCTTCATAAAAACTCATGGGACTTCTGCTCAATCATTGCAGCTCCATGCGAGACACTCACCACAGTGGGCTGAGCAGCAGAAACCCACCATGTGGCACAGCATGACCTACGGTCATGCTTAGCAGATGTCTTCAGAATTTTTCATTGTCATAAGACAGTCTGCCAAAGGATCTGGAGCATCAAATACAAGAGTTATTTTATTTTCCTCCTTTATATTTAACTAAAGGATTATAGACTTGGCATGAACTGTTCCTTCTACAATAATCCCTCTAAAGATGACACAGCTGTGCATATATATATCCAGTATCAGAAAACACCAAATACCTCAGTGCTGGTGATCACCTTCTCTAAATCAGCAAAACAACTTGCCCCAGGACTAGCAGAGCACAGGGCAGCCTGAGTTCCCAGGCATGTACCCCTCTTTGCCTCCCCCAGTATCCTCATTCCCTGCAGTGGTTGCTAGTGCCCTTCCCACACAGTGCATGGGTCACCACCCCCAATGCCCTTCCCAGTGTGACAGAGGCTTTCCATAGTCTTAGACAACAGGTGAACAAACCAAGGTGGACTTGCTCAGATCATTTCTTCCTTAGACACTTTTCATGACATTTGACTCAAAGGGAAAGCAATACCAGTGCTGCTTCTCCAGAACCTAAAACCTGAACAGCTGGTGCCTCACTAGTGATCAGCTGCTGATGAGATGTGAAAGGGAGCTGTTTATAAACAGCCCCAAGTTAATAACAAATTTTAAGCTTATTGAATTCCAAACCTTGATAAGCATTCTGAAATTTGAGATCCAATTTGCAGATCACATGCACATAAATGTACCAGCATCTGCAGCCCTTGTGTCAGCAGCTCCCCCAATCACTACATCACCCCTCTTGGACACCCAGAGCCAAAAAAGCAGCTCTGATTTGTTATGCAAAGCCAGAGCATGGGGAATCTGGGGCTGATGACTCCTTTCCACCAACTAATGGTGTCAGGACTAACCACATGCTTCACCCCCTGAACCCACTGACAATCACACAAGATTAAGAGCAACCATGATCTGTAACAGAGAAATCAAGATCAGTGCCTCCAAGAGCTTCCTCTTATTCCCCAAACGCTCAGTTCCCCAGAGTTTCTCCACAGCCCTCATGGAGGTGGAGGATCCTGTGCAATGAGGTCCTCACTGCTCTGTGGCCTCTGCAGAGAGCCCATGCTCCTTTTGGGGCTGCAGGAATCACATTTAGATGCTGAAGTGAGAACTCGGGAATCAGAAGCTAAAGTTTACTGGGTTTCAGATGTGAATTTCACAACTGAAAAGCAGTACGAATGCTAGGCTAAGTACAGCCCATCTTCTACATTACCACCACCTTCCTCCCTCTCCATTTTAGCAGATTTAAGAGGAGGTTTTAGGTATCTATCCACTCAACTTCCATCAAATACTTCACACAGCAAAGCCCAACATCCCCACTTGCATGCTTGGACCTCTCTTCCAGTGCTTCCTTTCACTGGTGGTCAGTGCAGAGCCTCTAACACCACCACAGCGAAGTAAACCCTGGCCTTTCACTCACCCTCACAACATAGTTGAATCTCCTGGAGTCAAGGATAGCACTGGAGAAATCAAGTCGGTTGAAGGCTTCTCCCAAGGTGCAGTAACCATGGCGCTGAGAAGAAAAAACAGTCTGGGTCATGTTTTAGCAGACATGAGTCCAGAGAGCACCAGGAAGACGTGACCCAGGGCATCTCGATTTAGCAAGCTAACGGGTACAAGCCATGGGATCAGCTCAGAGCCAGCGGAAGCAGGCCTGCCTCCCACAGAGCTGCACTGACTGACTTCAAGAGTGGGCATGGCCCACTGGAGACTATGGTAGTTTCCCAAGATTGACTAAAGCTCTGCTCATGACCCACGAATTTACAGATGAGAATGAGCCACACATTCCCAGGGTTCAATATATAGTGCAAGTTCAGAGCAGTCTCCTACGGCTGCTTCTCTCCATAAGCACGAGCCGTTGTGATGAATTCCAATGATTTTCCATGTTAGGACTGTACTGGGTGAAAGCCAAGAACAGTATTATGGCTTGGTCTGCAAATGGCTTTTTTTTTAACTGAGGGAAGCAAACAAGTCATATTTTAAACACATGTACAGAGCCTTGTACAGCAAGCCCTGGCTCCCTGATTGGGGTTTAAAATCATTACTGAAATTCCAACCACAAGCCAGATCTTCCACTTATCTCTTAAGAGCTTCTGCTGATTTATATCAGCACAGGATCTTCCATTCTTGGAAAAAAACCAACAGTGAAACCGAACAAAGAACCTATGGAGGCACTCACCTCTTTTGTGCTCCCCTTGTGAACATAGATCCATTTCTCCTGGTGGAAATCTGTTTGGACAAAGACATTTTGCTCAGTTAATCTTCCAGGGCTGCATCTCTGTTTTGCTCCTAACACTCACTACAGTTTTAGTGCAAATGAAGTTTTGTGTTTACACCACCACAGTCGAGACCATAACTAGCAGTTTGCTGAGCTGCTTTGTTTCCATACGGCTTCATTTGAGACTGCAGCCCTGAGCCTTAGGAAGGGCTTCTGTTTCAGTGACGCTGCTCGAGACTGTAAATGTTTAATCCGCCAGCCACAGATATACCATAGCACCTCCTCTTTGGTCCCAGACAGTAAGTGTGGCTGACAGCCAGCTTTTGTTGTTATTGATTTTATTAACTATTCATTACCTTGGTTACAGGCTTGGGATTGAATGTCAAATTTGAGGCTGAGCAAAAATGTCATGAGACACCAGGCATGTGGGAGAGAGCCTTTAGCAGTGAGGTCAGGCTCAGAGGAGCATGTTTGTGCTTGCAGCTAACTTGCTAAAAAAGAAAAGCCTATTTGGGACCAAAATTTTCCTATTTCAAATTGCCCCTCCCTCCCCTCAGAAATGGTAGTTGTCCCATCCAATCCCCAAAATAACTTTCCCGTACACACAACACGCTGTGTTTGCAAAAGAGCCCTTATTGTGAGCAGTTACACAGCTCAACCTTCTCCCAATCCTCACTTAGCTGCAGTTCAACAGCTAGTGGAAGAAAAATTCTCCCCATCCTGCTAGACTCCCTTCCTTAAAGGAAGTACTATGCACTCCTGGAGTCTTCCTCCGCCTAGGGATGCAGTGATGTACCGCTGCCTGGTGCGGTGAGCCCAAGGACAAACCTGGTCTCGGTTGTCTCAGCTATGGGTATGCAGACCCTGCATCAAGCACTTTTAAATAGCAGGTCACAGCAGAATCTAGACCAAAACCATCATGGTAACATTTGTTTGTTCAGAGAACCAAATGCCCCAAGGGGCCAACTTTTGGCATCAGTTTCCAAAATCCTGGGGGATGCACCATGAGCTAATAGTAGTGTGGGAATTGTAACTCATTTCCTCTGTGTATGTTTACATGTGGCGCCTTCACATCCAACTCGGTACCTATCTTGCAATCAGACCTCGCTGTCCCTGCGGACTCCCCTGGGTTCTCCCACAGTACACCATCCAACCCCGGCTGCTCACTGCGCATGCAGGAAGATTTCAGACCTTCCACTGTTTTGGGCAAGCTGAAATCTTATTTCATTCTTCATGCACTCCACGCACAGGGACAGGATCAACGCTCACATTCAGGCTTGTAGCCTCCAGTAACACAGATTAGCGCTCAACGTGCATATGGAAGAAGAATAAATTTAGCCTGTTGTGCGCAAGGAAGTCTACAAGGGGAAAAAACTGGAACCGGTTCATTTGAATGTACCAAAGGAAAAAATTACCCTTCTGACAAATACAAATGACAAAATCTGAACACAACAAGAACAGCTTCTCAGAGGAGGGATTACTAACGGGGGCATAAATCTTCACATTAAACTGCATCCAAGTTCTCTACTAAGGTCAAACACAGGCGCAAAGCCCTTCAAGACACTCTGGAAGACTCTTCATGCACCATGCAGAAACCATAGATAGGAAGCATTTTCCATTCTCCTGCAGCAGCTTTTATTAAAAAAGGCCTAAGTAGACATCTTACATTGAATCTTGGCTTTGTTATTCAGCAGGTCTTTTTTTCTCTTCTTGGCAGCAACGTCATAGTTCAAGCTGTTGAAGAGATTCTCTTTGTTGTGATCATCCTTTTTACAAAAGCTGTGAATGACACAAAGCAAGGATTCTGTTTATTTCTGCAGTCTGCTGAGCACTATGTTTCCTGCAAGGAGAGAAAATACACAGGTTTTCATTGTGGGCTCCAAAGGTAGCTGCTCACAGGCTGCTCTTGAGAAGTCTGCATGCAGGTTTCGCATCCAGAAATGGTATTTTTAAACAAGACTCTTCGTTTCTGTGCTAAGACAGCCCTAACAGTCTGGAGCAGGTAACACAGACTGCACAGTCAGTGCTGGGACACCGCTGGGCACTGCTCTTTTCCTCCCTTCTACCTGTTCTAAGTAATACCATACCCTCCTGCTGTAGGTGGCAGATTCCTGAGCCAGTCAGACTTCTATGAAGGACATATTCATACATCTGAGGACATATATACATGCACTCAATATTTATTATCAACAAAAGAATCCCTACAAAACATTCTTTCAAGCTTACAGGAAAAGCTCAGCTGAGGTTCAGACTTGGCTGGTGGTTTTCCAAACCCCACATAGCAGTGTCTGTACAAATTAACAGCTAGGATCATGTGTCCAAGACTGCCCATCTTCTGCTTCTGCTGGAGCTCTGCTGTAGCTATATTATTAGTGAAGGGAGCTGTAACCCCTTATTTTCTTTGAGGGCAATGAAAGACTATCTATAAAGAGACTGTGCATCAACATCTCCACATTCTGCAGACCTGCAATTCGGCAGCTGCAAGCAGCAATGTGACACTGAAGCCCCTGGGCAGCCACAGCGCTGTGGTGTAGATCCCTGGGGGTGGCAGGGAAAGGCAGCACCCACCAGGAGCTCTCGGCAGAAGCCCCCTCACTCACACACGGCATCCCTGCAGCTCTGGGCACCATACCTCACTGGTGCTGGGGAGAAGACAGGTGATGCATCCCAGAGAACAAAAGAAAGCCACCCCACTGCTGTAGCAGCTCACAAGGGATGGGAGATGGCTGTCTGCAGGTCTACCTTCAAAGAAAGGTTCCAGATACCTTGCTGCACCTCTCGGCTGCTGTGGCTGGGGCACCCCTGGAGCTCTGGCAGGTGCTGAAACAGTGCTGCTTGCAGCACTGGGCAAGCTTCCTCTGCGACAGCCACGAGGACCCTTACGCACTCAGGCTGCTTCCTCTACAGACCTCGTGTTTACATGTTTAGCCTCAGAAAATCACAAGCACCACACCAACTCACACCTCTGACAGCTGCTCAGCACAGGCTTCTGCAAAGGAATGAAACCTGAGGGACAAGGCTCATTTCTTCCCCTGTGTGCTGTTTGTCAGCATGGCCACACCACCAGCATATGCAGAAGTGACCAAGTCAGAGTTCCAGTCCCATGAGGGACCCAGACCTTCTCCAGCAATGGGTCCAGATGGGTGTTCTGGTTTGGCACCTGCACATGGCCCCAGAAATGAAAGAAACCTCACCCAGCTTCAGAAGACTGAGAGCTGAGCTCCCCACTTCTGCTCCTCAGAGCATCTCAGCTGCAGCGAAGGCACCACACCTGCAAGCTCCACCACAAGACAGCAGCAGCAGCAATGTAGGTGGACAATATTCACTGCAACAACAGCTCAGGGGACCAGACACTGCTGTCAGCTGGAGCTGGCCCAGAAGAACCTAAACCCAAGAGCAGAACATTTCAGCTGCACATTTCCTCCATCTGTGCTGCTTTCTGCTGGGGGACCAAAACCCAGTAATAGAGCATGGCAATGAGGAAGAAGCTATTTTGAGATGTTCAAGCTCCTGTTTTATTAGGGTTGCACAGGCCAGGTTGACAAGCCCCACGGACTGGCAGAATCCATCCGCATTAAATCTCGCGTGTCAACAGCTCACCCTTCACAGTTTGTTGACTTCCTACTGAATGACTCTGATCTGAAAACTTCGTAACAGTGGTGGATGAACTCCAGCATGGGAGGCAGAATACTCCTCTCTTTAGGTACTGCCAGGTTTCCACACACTTCTACAAGGCACCTCGACAGGCTGAACAGTTGGGCACCAAGACCTGGCACTGCAAGGACCTCAGTCTGTGGCCAGTACGTCACCGCTTGCTTTTTAATGGGAAAAGCAACTTACAGACCCATGCCAAACTCCATATTCCCACACTGCCACCAACCAGACATTCTTCTACCCGTTTACGAATCAGGTACCATGGGTTCTACACTTGATTTTTATTCACAGAGATAAAGACCTGCTACATAACCCTCCTTGCACAACACCTCAGCCGTGGTTCACGGCAAACCCCTGCTCGCTCCGAGTCCCTTTGTCGCGGACACTCCTGACCCATCTCTCAGCCCGGATCCAGCAGACCCAAACCTGACTGCGCACAGCTGAGGGCGAGGAGCGGCGCTGCCAGAAGAGTTTGGTTTTGACAGGAGCGATCTGGCCAGGGACCGTTCCACCCACACCGCGGCAAAGACGTCCTGCCCGCACCGCGCAGCAACGCGCCGCTGCACCATCTGGGGGTGTTTCGCAGCCACATCAGTCAGGCAGCACGTAAGGCACGTTACTCGTTGTCTGAGGAAGGTTTATGGCTTCGGACACATCACCCTTCTCCCGGCCGGCAGCCGGAGAAAGGGCTGTTGTGGGAGGGGAACACCTCCAGCCACCTCCCACCCCCGGAGACACTCTGCGACGCTCCCCAAGGGCACATCGCCCAGCTGCGGGACAGCGCCTGCTGTCACCCTCTCCTCACTTTTCCACCCCATCCCGCAGGGACA
>NW_010393621.1:13128-25124 GCF_000710305.1 Buceros rhinoceros silvestris | reverse complement strand
GGGGCGGAGCTGCGGATCCCGGGTGCCGCTGCGGGCGGGGGTCGAGAGTCCTGAAACGTTTTCCCCTCAGGTTTCAATGTACAAATGTACCCCTGAAGTGACGGTGAATTCCCCAGCTGTATGGTTCATTGAAGTGTTTGTACAGGAATTTTCGCACAAATACTAGTTTGCATTAAATTTTGGTTTCCGGGGGTTCTTGCCTTTGAGCTTGTGTTTAAATCAGATATCTCACTCCCTGGACTCGAGCAAAATTCATCTCCCCCAACAGCCCAACCCATTGGGTTAAAACTATGCAGAATGATACAACCATTAATCAGATTTGCCCCTACGCTCACTTGCTCCCCACCTCCAAAAAATGTCCCAGACCACCCAGAGTTTCATTCATGTTGCTTACAGGGAACAGTTACTGCCTTACGGTGTCCCCAGCATCGTGTCCTGGTGCCGGCAGGGACTGCTGCGTGGTGCAAGCCAAAATGCACCCATGCCAGTGCCAACACTGCAGCCATGTACTGCCGGCCTTCGTGTGAGCCTTAACCCTGCTTAACTGGTGGGCATAGACACAGAGGCTGAGCCTCGTCACAAGTCACCCTTAGTGAAGTTGCCACCCATTTATTGTGCAAACTGTAATGCTGAATTTAATTAGTGAAATAAATACCTCGATAGCTTATCTCAAGAAAGTGATGAACGCTGCTGTCTGTACAGCAAAGGAGAAGCGAACAGCCCACCTCCACCTGAAGCACCACCTCCCCAACAGCACCACCAAACTCTTAACCTGGGCAGTGTTTCAGGTACCACCAGGCCTCCAAAACAGCGATTTTCATTACATCTCGCTTCTGTGTATTTTTAGGGTGTTATTCTGCTGGTGCCTGGGAGGGGTGTTCCAGCACGCAGTTAGGTGTGAGAGCAGAATCAGCTGTCTGGACTTGTAAAGTTTTTACCTGCGTGTTCAATATTCACTATAGTTATACAAATTGTAGTAGCAGTGGGCATTTGCGTGCATGAAGACTTAGGTAATATGTCTGGGTGTGTACCAATACTGTTTAATCTTATTTCTGTCATGGAATAATTGAAAATGTCAGTGATATGATGTACGTAATGTGAATAGCCAGGGCATCCAGGGAATAACAACTTTTTTTAAAAAGATATGCATTTTTTTCAGTTAATCAGCCTAGGAGATGTGGATATACCTCATTTTTATTAGATCCCCTGGTCTTCAAGTCTTCTTTTCTGTTACAATATTTTTGTTTCTGGCAGGAAAGCTTTGATATACTTATGCCTTATATGTAGACGAATGTATATACAGCAGAGGGTGTATAAAAGTGATCAATATTTAAGCTCTTACATTCAAGAAGGAGGAAAAATACCCTTATCAGTTTTACCAATGGCATCCCCTCCTTCAAAACGAAAAATACAGATAAGAGTTTTTCAAAGCAGCCTGCGGGTGTTGCACACACAACTCCTAGAAGGCAATTTCTCCTGTAAATTAAGGAGATTCTGTCAGCTGCTGATCTTGCTGTCATTTTTAAAGTTTGTAAACAGCAGCGTGGGTTGCCCAGTACTGTTGTGTGCTTGGAGTGAACCACATCAAATATTTGTTGGCTTTTTTGTCTCTACAGTTTGGTCCAAAATTTCACTGAGTAGGGAATGTATAGGTCTATTAAACTGTTGTTTCTGAAGAACGTAGTAATAATCTGTTTTCTGCTGATTTATGCAAACTGGGGGGTTTGTGGTTTTGAAAATAAGGTACTAAAAGGCAATCTTTTGTTGGATTGAATTGTGTTCTGGTAAGTTATGAACTGTTTGTATTCATGTTAATTCTGAAAAGTAACCACGCTTTTTTCTTTACAACGCGGAAGTACGTTACTCAAAATTATTTAACAAAATTCAGTAAATTGCTAAAATGACTGAAAGACTAAATACTAAAAAGTATAAATATTTATCAAGATATTTGGGTTAGTGTTCTGAGAAGCTGACAGCCCCCATGAACTGCACCAAGAATACAAGTTGTATAACTAGCATATTCCAACCTCCAAATGCCTTTCATGTCAATATGAGAGATACCATCAGGCACTTTGAAAGCACCAACCTATTTAAAAAGATACCATCAAAAAACCTGCCTGATGCAGCTGGCTTATGAATCAATTATCTGGACTTCACCAGTGATATATCTGTTCAGAATTTTAGAGCCATATGTTTAGAGCAACACCGTACACAGGTAGACTATTCAGCATCCCAACAGGGTTCTTATCTTCATGTATAGGCCTGTCAAAAAGAGGGAGAGAAATATCCTAACTGTAGGACTTACTTCACAGAAACAGTTTGTAATGAGAAAAAAAAAATGTTTGTGGATATCAATTTATATATAACTGGAGGTAGAAAGAAAATACTGATCAGGAGTAGCGTGTACAGGATTGGTGCTAACAGGAGACAATAAATTTGATTTATTTGAAAACTATTGAAGATGGTCAGTCAGATTTGTGTAAGTTTGCTTTAAGTGTTTGAATGACTTAGCAGAGACAACTTTTTTTTTTAGCACAGAATTTAAGCTATTGTGGGAAAGCATAAACAATCCTATTTGCACATTGAAGAGAATAATTCTGCAGATATTTCTGTGAACATTAAGGCCCAGTGAAGAATTTCACAAAGGCAACTATGTAAACTGTTATGTCTTGGCTCTTCTCAGTTCAGGCACTTTCATTTCCTTGGTCCCAAATGCTCTTTCCATTTGTAAATTTGGTGCCTTTATATCAGTGTGCTTATGCTCTGTTAGAGATTTGCTATTGCTTTGGTAAGGTTGTATTGAAAAGGTAGATAAAGAGCATTTGTGAAACTCTTTATGTGCGGGACCTTATGCCAGTTGTTACTTCTTGCACTGTCCTCACAGCCAGACGCTACAGGCTACAGCCATGAAATCAATACAGTGCCTTGTCCTGGGCTGCCTGCAAAGTAATGGGCAAGGTAGCTGAGATTGGGAGTACAAAGTGGCACAGGTTGCTGCAGCAACTTATCCAAGGTCACACTCTCTCTCTCTCTGTTTCAGTTTAATTTGTTTACTACTCTGAGGAGATTACAGTGTTGAGCTGTTGGACTGAGTATTAACATTTCCAGAGTTCTCATGGGAAGTGTAAGTTGTTACACACCAGCAACTAGAAGTGACAAAGCTGGCACATCGTACCAGCCCACAGGAGTCTGCTCATCCTCCTTCCTGTAAGAGTCATATCTGCCCTTAATCAGTCAGAAAAATACCCTGGTGCGCTACATGACATGAGTGGTGTTCTTTGCTGGTGGATAGAATAACTCAGAAGAAAATAGTGGGACTGTGCGGAGAGTTGGCAAGTGAACTTATGGAAACGTGACAAGTTTTAGATTGGAATTTCATATATGACACTGAGCTGTATTTTTCTAAAATTACTGGAGATAATGATTATGCAGTTTGAGACAGATTTTCAGAGGACAGGTGTTTGGTACTTTGGCAAATCACATTTCCTGAAAGGTGTCGCAAACTGTATGTCAGCCTGCTCCTCCTGCTTCCACTCTCCCTCCCCCAAAAAGCAAACACATGGAAGTTTTATCACCAGCTTTCTGAAGATTTGAGTTACTAACTGGGTATAACTTGTGACTTTCTGTGCCTTTTTATGGTTGGTAACTGCATTTGGATGGGAGAAGAAAAACTACTTGAAAAAATGCTGTACATCTGCATTTCTTCTGCTAATGTAACAGATTGCTGCAGATAACAGAACGGACATGGGCTCACACTTGTAAATATGAACATACTGATAATTTGAGGTGATTGATATTTGGGTATTTATTGGAAAATGTGTTTTGGGAGGACTTGTTCGTTCTCACTAACTCATTAAATTTCTCATTAATCAATGCCAGTTTTCTGGAAGCTGTATTCATTCAATACTGGTGATAACACTGTCCCTAAGCCCACAAAACAACCTAAAAAGCAAGATGCCGTATGATCCTGTCCATATAACCTAGTCATGGTTTCCCTTTCAATTACATATAACTTTCTATAGGCAGGAACTTAAAAGAAAAAGCAAAGGAAAAAAAAAAAAGAAAAAGACAACCATAAACATTTGCATCTAGTGACCTTATCAACATACAGAAGTAATAATATATGTTGACTGAGATTCTTCCCTGTGAATGGAGATTGTCCACCACAAAAATCTTTGGAAATTGTGACTATAAGTAAACTCCTGAGAGAGATCTAAAGTGGTCCCTCGGTCATGTCTTGAGCCTTTCTACAAGATTAATTCTAAAATGTATTAATAACTTGGGTTTTGTAAATGGTGTGTATGTTATATGAAACAGGCTGGGTGCCTTTCTTCTGCAAGGTGATCTGTACCCAAGCTCCAACCACAGTCAGTAGGAAGCTGCAAGGTCTTTAGAACATCTCTGCATTTTGGCCATTTAAGCATTAATGGATTTGAGGAATTAAACAGCATCAAGCATAGCAAATATTGACTTCTCCTCAGAAAATATTTACCATCTCATTTATTGTTGTATGTCCCCTGCACTAGGATGATATGTTGACATTAGCAGCTATGATTTGCTAGGTGTACTAACGTTTTAAATTGACAAACTCAGCTATTTACTTAAAGGCCCCTTGGATTGATTTCTAGATGCTTTGCTCATTGTAAAGGCGTCTGTTCTATGTTAAAATGTCACTTCAGTTTTAGGTATTTTTGGCTTTATAGCATAATTTTGAGCCTCATTTATTTTATATTAACAACTTGCCAATTTTGTGACTAGTAATATGGCAAGTGTTCATATACATGAAGCATGTTGTAAACTGAACACTTCCAAGCCTTTTTTAAAGAAACATTTGAAGTAGCATACAAATTTTGCAAACCAGGAAACTGAGGCATATAGCTGTAAGGGATTCACTGAAACAGGTTTTCACAGCAGCTAATCCCCCATTTTGTAATACTTAAGGCCTTAGTCACTTGGACAGTGAGGTGTTGGGCTTCCATGTAGTCAGAAGTTTTGAAACACTTACTTTCTATACAGAATCTGTGTTTCCTGAGTGCCAGGACCTGGATCTACAATCTAACAGCTAATGTATATTTCCCACATCTCTTTCTCTGCTCATTGTTAAAGCTCCTAAGTATTCTGTAGAATAGTCAGAAAGCAAAAAAAATTCTTCCTAATGTAACTTGTGGTTCTGCAAGAGCCGTTCTCTGTTTGAAATTAGGATAAGCACTGAATTCAACATTTAACATTTTCGTGCTGTATTTTAGCTCACCTTTACCTACCCCTTTGCGATACTCAGAGGAAGCTGGAAGACAGAATTAGGAAGAAGAGAAAGGGTCAGCTGACAGAACTCGATCAGGCCAATTACACATTCCCTTGCTGTGATTTGAAAAGAAATGTAATGCAAATGCCAGATCTATTCTGTATTCTCGTGTAATCCAGCTTTAAAAGCCTGTCACTTACACTCAGACTATAGAAACACAAGAACTGGTCAAGATGTCATTCATAAAATGCTTTATGCCTTGCTTCATAAAGATTGGCTGATAAAGAAAAATACAAAGTCAAGGCTTAACACAGCTATTTAGAATGAGGAGAATACTTAGACTTCTGTTCAGTTTCTGTCCCAAAGCCCTCAACACAAAAAAGGGTTCTTCCCTTAAACCTCTCCCCAACTCCTAGAAAACACCTGTTTTGTTCTTCAAAGGACAGCACTGAAAAGAGTGAAGGGACTCACAGAGGCAGAATCAAGCACAAGTTGGTACACAGTGTAATTATGGAGAGCACATGTTATAACGGTGATAGTCTATTAAGTTTTATAATCTGAAATCAGTGACATTTGCAATAATTATTATTAATAGCCCAGTTTCTTACTAGTCATATTTAAATGGAGCTTTATGGCTTAACTAACTAAAGTAATCAGCTTCCAATGGTGTATTATATTAGTCTAAATCATAGACAGCTGGATTTCAAGAGGTACATTCAATAGCTCTGTCTAACTACTTGTTATGCTGTAAATAAGGTAAAAACAACTCTCAACACTATTTACCCTAAATTACTCAGAGGTCACTAATGGAAAGCCCCATTGAAACCCAAATACAGTTTTCCATAAAGTAGAAGGAAAGGCTGTTGCTCTTTGTGGCCCTTCATTGAACCTGAGATTGTGTGAGCTGATGCATAGCACCTTGATGCCGGTCAAGAGATTTTCAGACATTCTAGTGCCTTGGGATCAAGTCTGTCACCATCTAAACCTTGCATAAGGCATTCTCTAGGTATTGTGCCACCACTAATTTCTTTAGTGCTCACATCTTTGCTGGGAAGACAGTCGCTAATCATCTGAGAGAAAATAAATGAGATTTAAACCTACAAGAATAATGCGGGTGAACAGAGGCTTATGAAAAATGAGTGCAGCGAAGGGCAATTTGGAAGACTCCTCTCAGAATCAAGTGGTGGGCAGAAGTGCCTGTCTGTGTCATAGTCACACCTGCTGGGAACTTGAGAACTTCATGTAGTTTTAAATTGTCTGAGTATCCTACAAAAGCTCTTTTGATGCAGAAAGGGCTGATACGCTTTAGAGAGCCACTGAGAACAGTTTTTCTGAATAGAAAGGTGTCACTTTAAGAGCCTTTTTTTCTTTTTAAACTGTAATCATCCTTTTATCAAAGGCTTTCCTTAGAAAATATTTTATTTTTTAATACCCACACAGACAGCATTAGCTGGTCTCTTTTAAATGTTAAATTCAAAGTTAAAAGTTTTCTAATATTTGGGGGTTGAGGGTGGGTTTCTTAATGTCTGGGGGTGTTTAAGGACATACAACATTCATAACACTTTCCCTAAAGACAATTCTGGATTTGGTGTAAGCAGAGAATATCCATTCAAAGAAATAGATCAGAACCTCTTGTAACCAAAAGTGAAATAATTTTTAAGAGGTAAGAAACTAATTGACTCTTCAAAGACACTTTTCTCAAAGGAGTTAATATCCACAGGATGCATGAAAACAGCCTTTTTTTTTTCCTCACCTTTACTGACCTGGCATCTCTTTCTTTTCAACTTGCCTGTGTGTTTTGCATCTATTTTAAGTGAATTAAAGACAAGCAATTCACAGAAGTAATGCATTATCCATCAGGCCATTACCAATTGTTTTCTTAGCGTGTTCTGCAGATGTTTCTAAACCTGTCACTGCATAAATCAATTGGTGTGCAAGCTGGTCAGCATTTCCCAACAACTGATAATTAGCACTACGGTAAATACAGTGTGTAAAGCAGGTACTCAAAATATGTTTTTATTGGTCTATGTTTGAGTCTGTTAAATTGGAGAATGTCAAGATTTGCATTCATTCGAGATACTGCATGCTACAGTGCCTGTCAGGAGACGTGTAACTGGCACATCTGTCAGTTTTGTCTTGACCTCTGGTTCTGCTGCAAAAACTATGCTGTATACCAAATGTAAGTGGAATGGGACAAGACTGTGTTTGGAAGACAAATGTCAGAGATGAAGTGAAGACATAGTTATCCTATCACAATGGTTTTTGAATATCATCATAATTTATATTCTAGCTATTCTTATTTTTGTATCTGTTAAGGCATACTTTTAGATCATTTTCACCCGGTTGTGTTAGCTTTCATTAAAAGCACACAGAAATTCCCTATAAATATCCTTGCAATGTCCTATTGAGAGGAAGAGGAAGAAGTTTGCAGCTGTTGTATGACCAGACAAGTCTCCAAGATGATTCTTAGGACTTGCCAGTGATTCTCAGTATTGTCCAACCAGCTGGTCCACAGGAAGTATCCTTCTAGTTCACTGGCTTTCTTTTAGACAGGCAGAAATTTCCCGATAGCTTGGAGATTAGTAGCTTTGCTATCTATCTCCACTGCAGCTCTGAGCTGTGAGCAAAAGTTGTGAGCATGCAACAGATTGATACGTTTGGACATGATAGCTGGAGGTTACCTAGTCCAATCCGTGCTCTAATCAAATCTAACTTTAGAGTTCTTAGATCAAGTTGCTCAAACCATTTTACAGCGAAGTTTTTAAAATCTCCAGACAGAGGTTCCCTAACTTTTCTGGGAAACTTTTTGCAATACTTAATCACTCTCACTGTTAATTTATGTCCTCATATCCAGTTGGAATTTCCCGTATTGCCTCTTGTACCTGCTGACTCATGTCCCTTTGCTGTGCACCTCTGAGAAGAGGCTGGTTTTATCTTGTCTATAGCCCCCTAGTATAGGGGGCTAGTAGGTCGCTGAAATGGGCAATTAAATCCCACCTTAACCTTCTCTTCTCCAGGCGAAAAAAACCCATTTCTCTCAGCCTCTGCTTGCATATCATGTGCTCTAGCCCCTTAACCATCTTCACAACACTGCATTGAACTCCAGCCTTTTCCTTCATAAATATGTACTGACTGTTCCTAGTCATGTTCTTGTTCTTTATGTTTCTGGAAATGGCTTCTAGGGACATTTGCTACATAATCTTCATAGGACTGAGTTGAGGGTGGCAACCTCAGCCAGGTCTTCTCCTCCCTGGTAAAGCTCTTAACTAAGGACAGCTTGAGTTGGAGAAAGGAAGGTTTGGATATTAAAAGAGAATCTTACAACAGCAGAGACTTGACCATTGTGCAAGAGATATGGAAGCACGTGCACTTAGCTAAGCTGGCTTCAAGTGTGGAGTTTCCTCATCAGTGAAAGAAATAGTTGAGAGGTGCCCTAGATATGAAATCAACCTTAGATATTAATTTCAAATTGAAAAAGAAGCATTCTCCAGGTTTACAGTCTATCCGATTTCTTTGGTCACCTCTTTTCATGTACCTAGGGTGAAAATGCAAAATCTTGGACATGAAGAATTGCAGGTTCAGTTCCTAGCCTGGCTTTTCTTGCTTACAGAGTTTTCTGTATAAAATGAAGATCGTTTTGTGTCAGTGAAATGGGAGAAAGCTGAAAATTTTAGTGTAGGATAGTTAGAAAAATTGCCATCAACAACTGGTTATTTCAGTAGAATACATTTTTTTCATTGCTAAAAGCATTATTGATTTCTGCTGTATTTTTTTTAATCTTCCTTTGGAAAGTACAAAGCCCTTAAATAATTCGAGTTTTCCCTTATTCCTCAGAATTGTGGCATATGACTGATAACTGCCTTTAGAACTCCTAATAGCTAAATTACAATTATTATGCAAAGACCTACAATAGACAGTTATATGGATTGTTAAATGACTTTGCCTTTTTTGCAAACCATAATCATTTTCCTTTATTAGCTGAAGGATTTCATAATTTAAGGAAGATGAGAACCTATAAGTCACACTTTCGAATAAGGAACATGGATATTGCAAACATTAAATTCTCCCATAAAAATGTTAAGGCATCATTAAACTAGGATCAGATTAATACAATTCAGTCAACTCTAGATAGATATCTCCTGTAATAGGATGAAACAATACCCAGGGATATAGGATGTATAAGATTTTACTACAATCAATTTATAAACCTATAAAACATACAGGTATCACTCAAAGCTGTCATTAATTTTGCATGCCGTGTATTAAATCAAGTGAATTTGGTAAGGAAAAATATTCCCCTCCCTTACTGTATGTCCCGTTTTATTGTTAGCTGCTATCATAGCATCTTACTTCTACTGTAAGTCAGATGAAAGGTTCCTTCTGGTAGAGGCTGACCTGGGAATCTGTGCTTGATTTATCCATCTGTTTAGGTGTCTGGAAAGATTTTAAAATGAATTTTCAGGGCATAATTTAGTTCTCACTTGTACCACTGTAAATCTGGAGTCATTCTGGATTTGTTCTAGAATAACAGCCAGCAGGATTTGACCCCAAGTTTAGTCACGCAAAATCAGCGGCTTGCCTTTCTTCTACTCATCTGGGCAAAGGAAGGGAGGTAGCTGGGGAAAAAGAGGGTTTGGTGGACTAAAGGCCTTGCACGTGTTCCTTCCAAAAGTTACAAGGTAGCTCTGTGGATCTGGAGAAATAGCAATTTCAGAAAAGTGGGGCAGAACTAGTGAGACAAGTGCTTTATTTATCAGTACGCCTTCCCAATGCTTTGCGTGCATACCTGCTGTGAAGAGTACAGCTGAGATTGGACTGGACTCCTTCTAATTCCTAATCTGCTTGTTCTCAAATCAACAAAAATGTTCTTCCCACACCTCTCGTACCAGAGTATTGTGTTAAAAATAGATCAGGGCATGATAATGAGCTGTACTATATCTGTTCTGTGGGTTAATAACCAGAGTGTACATACCCTCTACTACTAAATTCTTCACAATAAGATCTAGAAGTTGAAGCTGAATTGAGAACGAGATAACAGAAAGGAGAAAGAGTAGCTTGCGAAGGCTGAGCACAGCTGGTGTGGCTCCTAGAAGACTTACAACAGCAGAATGGACAGAAAAAACGGCCTTTTTTTTTAACATAGGTTAAACTGCATGCACCCTATATGCTTAGAAACACACGCACAATAGTATTTGTTTGGAAATCTGTATTAATGATCAAAAATGCAAGGAAACAGAAGGAGATTTCAAACATTGTTAAAGAGTACTATAGATTAGTTTCTTTGTAAAGCTTTTCCATTTGCATCTATGATAAGTTACGTGGTTTAGCTCAGATTTTACAGTATTCCCTAAGGTCTGAATAGGACAGATCCCAGACTGCCTCAGTCATTGAATCATCTAATGCAATTGAGTTCTGAGTGACAGCCAAAATCACATGTAGTTAGTAAAAAATGTTGATGTGTTTAATCATATAATTGTGCATCCATTTAGATCAGCCAGCAGTCGTAAGAACCCTTATACACAAGTAGCTTTACCTGTGTGACTTGTTGCTAATAAGTAGGAAAGCTCATTCAGAGGGCATTCTCATGCAGAGAATTTGAAGAATGAGGCCTAGCTGTATGCCAGCAAGTCATATTTCTAATAATCCATTATTGTAGAAGAGGATTGTGTTTAAATTAGTTTATTTGCATGCAGCCATCTTGTTGCAAAGAAAATAAGCTACCCTGGTGACATCTCACATGGAAGAAACTATGGAGCAATTTCTGTTATATTTTACCAATTTAACTGTATAAGAGGTGAAAAAGGTGTAAAATAATATTCCACCCTATATTTCAGCCCAGATACCTACTGAACCTTCCTTGAACTGCCCTGTCTGTACATTCTCCCAATAACAACTTCCGAGCCTGTTAGTAAATATTCGCCAAATTTGAAAGAGGAAGTAAAATTTCAAAATGCATTGTCTTCCCCTAGGATTCATGAAAAAACATCTCAGAATACAGTACAGAGACCCAGATTAGCGCTCTCAGTGAGGAAAAGGCATTTACAGTTCAGCTGCTGCACATAGTCTATAGCAGCAGCCGTCTTGTCCATAAACATCATGCATAATTCTGGGCTTCTCATACTGTAGTTTGGATACTGTAGTGCTGCAACAGCTGGAGGTGCGATGAGAAACTGGTGTGACTGTGGCCTCGCATCAGTGGTCTAAAGGAAATAGCTCACTGAACAACTTTGTTGATTCGTTAAACTTCCTGTTTCAGAAAATATTTTAAGATTAGAGCCATTTGGTGCAAAATCCTCCAGTTGCAAAGAGGAGGATATTCAACAGCAAATCGAGGAATAAGGGAGGCAGAGATTTTTATGTTGTCCATTTGCAAGTAATGAGGTTAGTTCATTCCATATGGCTGGTAAGTGCTAAGTCACAAAGTGAGCTAATATCTTTGCTCACGCAGAAATTGTTGAAATGTATTTTCCATGTCAGAAAACAACTGATTAGTTGAATCAGCTTGGGAGTCAGGAGATCTGATTTAGCTTCCTGCTCCACCTCAGGCTTTTGGAGTAACCATAGGCAAGTATTTAAAATATGGCTTTGCTGCAGACTGCAGTGAAGCATCAAGGTCTGCTAGTTAGTTTTTGATGAGCTACCTTGGAAGCAACCAGTGGTAGTACTCAGTTAACTTATCCTCAGCTTCATTTCCAGGTCATCCATTAATTTAACATGTGACAGTTGGAATTCAGGGTGTTCCATGAAGTTCAGC
>NW_010393621.1:11534-13021 GCF_000710305.1 Buceros rhinoceros silvestris | reverse complement strand
GGGATCAAATATAATCCAGCACCCTGATCAATCATATGAAATCATAAAACATTAAATGACCCAATGCTCATCTCAAGTTAATGTTAATTGTCCAACCATAGGGACTCAAAAGTAGGACAGATGGGCTCTGTATTGCTGAAGAAAGGCAAAATAGCTAGCAAAGAGCCCAAAGGGGCCATATTTGGAACATGATTCTTCTCACCTAAATTTAGAGACCCCCCCAACCCTTATTACCTTTTCAGTTGGTGAAGAATTTAAAGCCTTTTGGAGAGTGATTAATCTAGGTAATTTGAGGCATTGATGAGGTAAATGGTTGAGTAGAAAGTCCTTTAGCTGAGATGGGAATCTAGAAACAGACCTCTGTACTGGGCCAGGTGAATCCAATCCTGGAATCTTTCCAGTAAACGACCTTGCTTATTTAAAGATTGAAGTAGCTTACAAATAAGCAAAGAAACTCTCTTGCCTAACTGTGCCTTAGCAAACTGTCTCTCTGTCATGTACTGGGGATAATACCTTCAGGAAGCTGTAGAAAGGTGAGGTGAAGGTCAGACCTCTTATCAGACCAATAGGTATAGCTGGAAAAATGATAGAAGCTTTCAAGCCCTTCTAGGGGATATTAGTATGTATGGATGGTATGTTAACAGGAAACCTTTCAGCATCTTAGATGAGATAGCTGAACTTTATTTTAGTGAAACAGCTGAGCTCAGAAGTGTCAGTTGTGAGAGAAACCTTGTCAACATTTGCAGTTTTCTTAGTTAAGGATACTGTCAGATGAAGCCTATGAAATCTCATACTGTTAAGTTCAGCATAATCGATAGCAGAATTTTGTAGTACTGGAGAGCAGGAGGCTTTTTACCTGTACTCTGTGATCAGCGTTCTTGGGTTTATCTGCATTGACGTTTCTTTCAACCTGCGGAAAGCTAAAGGGCTTCGTTGCGCTCCGAGGAGGCTGAAATGTGAGCACAAAGCCACGAGAGGGAGCTGTGGGAGGCACTGCGGCCGTCGGGTTTCTCCTCCTGAAGCAGCCTGCTGCTCTGGAAGGCACGCCGCACGTTCAACATCCAGACACTTTGAAATAAAGTTTCTTCTGGGAGGGAACTTGCCTGAAAAGTTAGAAATCGCTTTTGGGGAAAACAAAGGAAAACAAAAACCTAATCAAAAACCTGTCTGAAGCCTCTTTAAAAAGTTGTGTCTATTAAAAAAGAAATATTCACTAGGTATCACAATGCCTATAATTTTAGTAATGTTTTAATTTCTGCTTCCTTTTTATTTATTTCAAGTAGTAAAATACATTATGTGATATAAATGTGATGCCATTTTGCTGCTGAATGTGAACATAGGAGTGTATGAGGAGACAAACCTGCTTAGACCGTTTGGCTCAAGCCCCAAGATAATAGCTGCAGTCTCCACTTGTCTTGCTCGTAGTACGTATTTCTCTGTACTGTTAGAGGCCTCCACTGGAAAAACTCTGGATGTTTTACAGAGTT
>NW_010393621.1:695-11430 GCF_000710305.1 Buceros rhinoceros silvestris | reverse complement strand
GGAGTTAAATGCATATCTAAACTCCTAGCCAGTCTTAAAAAATGAATGTAGCAGTAAATGGCTCAAGTCATGTCAAATATATATGGCTAAATGTGGATATTAATTACACAACCAGAGGGACTCAATTTACTTTGTAAAGCAATTAAAAGAAGACAGAAACTTACATTCTGTTTCTGGAAAAGAGTAATGGCTAGTTAAAAATAACTTCCTACCCAGAATATCTTGCTTGTCTCATATAATATCAATTATGGGGAAAGGAAAAAAAAAAACCAAAAGCCACCACTTAGGCATTTACAGCACTCCCTCTTTATGGAAAAATCAGACCCAGGTTTTAAAACAATGTAAGTTCACAGTTAGGTGCCCAGATCCACATTTAGGCATGTAAGCAAAGGCTTTGATTTTCAAACTGGCTGAACAGCACATCAAAATTTAGCTTCCCCTTGTTTTTATTCCCCATGGGCAGGTTAAAGCTATGAAAAGGCCTGTGTACCTGAGGACAGGTTTAAGGAGGTCGAGGGTTCGTTTTTCTAATACACAGTTTAATATTGCTTTGGGTTATTCTAGTAGTCTGTCTCTTTTTTTTTTTAATGTATTTCTTGCTTCAGAGCAGATAGGCAAGGATTCCTTTCATGCATATTAGAGCTTGTTCTTCTATCCATAAGCAAACTAGATCTGTATCAAAACTTCATTAACCTAAACCACCTGCTCCAACAGGTGTCCTGATGGAAAATTAGCATGTTCTTGGATACTTACCATACTTTGGGTTTGCTTTGAGTATTTGAGATACCCTTTTATTTATATTATATCCTCTGAAAATACCATTGAGTGGTCTATATCCAGCTGTCAGTGAGAGCATCATACTTGTTCAGGCCAACAGCCACAGCATCCATCCCTCTCTGCCTCCGAGACGGACAGAATGCCAGGATCAGACATCTTCAAATATCTGCTGGTGCACCATCTTCAAAGCAGCATAGCCAGAAAGGAAAGAAAGGAACAAGACTGGCCCTGCATAAATCACAAGGTTGTTGCACTTCAGTGTTCACCCTTCCATCACTTCAGAAATCAGCTTCTAGCAAAGGGCTGAAAAAAAAATATGGTAGTTACTTTTGTCTTCAGAATACAGCACGGTATCAAAACTTCTGATCCACCTTTTTTATTGGTATCCTCATTAAAATGTATTAGAAAGAAACAACATGTTTGATTGGTCTACTCAATACTGCACTTAATTATTCCTTTGTCCAGGAATATCATGCTTTAAGTTTTCCTGTGACGTTTTCCCCTCTGCCCTGTTGTGAATGTGACTATAGGGGATTTACAAAAAGAAAGAGTTTAATGCAGACAGACATGACAGCAAGAAGAGGAGCTGAGGTTGTGTTTGTTTTGATTGTTTATTTCAAAACTATGGTAAGAAAGAGCTTCAAAATCCACCAGAAATTGTTCTGAGACATCATCTGGGAGCCAGGGGCTATTACCTTTATACTTCAGTAGAATCTCTTTGCTTTTATGTCACTGTTTCTAAAGTAAAAACAAGTTGAAGACTGGGAGAAAGAACATCAGTTGAGTGCCTTTCTCAGGCAAAATTTTACTGAAACTGGGAAGTTTATATAAACAAGGACTTCCTGACACAACAGCAAGAAACTTTTAACTCTTGTATGGGTTTTGGTGAGAAAGGATGGGGTTGTATGCTGAAGCAGTCTATGGCAACACAAACAGCTCCATTTCCACTCTTCAATGAGCTCAGTATGCTCCAGGTAACATCAGTAACATCGTTTACTGTGTTATACAAGCAGGGTTCTTGCTTGCTTTTTCAAATGTGGCTGAGCCAGTAACAAATTTATCTTCATGGTTCAAACTCCAAGAACACTTCACAATATATACATATCAGTCTTTAAGTATCTTATTTTTCTGTAAAAGGCCTTCACTTTTTAGAAAACAAATACTAATAAAATACACATAGCAAAGGAGAACACATATCTGCTTTACTGCTTTAAAATTGAATTCCCTCCCAAATTCTGTACTCTTGTTCATCTGCACTCACCAGCAATAAAAGACAAGTGAAATCCTGATCCTAAGAACATCAAATTGTATCTGCACTGGGTAGTTCAGTACGCTTAAGCCTAAATGCATCCTGCAGCTGTTTCAGCTGGTTTTCAGATGAGTGCAACCTAGCACATGGGCCAAAAGACAGTCGCTCTGTATTCCAACACGTATCCCATCTCTACAAAAAAGGAAGGAAAACTAGGGGATATGTTGCAGATTCCACCTATCTGGAAGTCCACATTTCCATGGGAAAATCAAAACTCATTAGCTCCTCTGTGGCTGCCTTAACAAATATTTCAAGGATAAAGAATTTTTTTATAAAATTCTCTACCATTCACTGCATAAAGGTATATGAAAGCTGCTTTTTTTTTTTTACAGGAAACACAGATAGAGACTCTCTTTTGCACGAGTGTTGGATTCTCAGATTTACATTTTCCAATTCCAGATCTACACGATGCTTACAGCAGTCAAAACAAAAGGCCTGTGGCTTTATACCACAGTAAAGAAAGAAACAAAAGCATTAATACATCAATCTTATATCCAGTTTATTTAGTACTATAGCAGTAATACAGGTAAGAGTTCTTGAATCTGGCAAGGCTAGAGTTGGCAAGATACAGCTACCTGACAGATCAACAGACGATTAGTAGTTTTGGAATTCCATGTGTGCTGAAAAACTGAAGGGTGTACATAAGTAGTCTTTAAGTTCAGCTTCACAGATACTGACAACACAGTTAAACTTACTACTCCTGATACGGCAGAGCAGTATTTGCATAGAAATGAAGCAACACCACGCCTGTTCAACATCGAGAACTATATTCCAATATTTGTAGTCTTAAAACAAGTGAAATAAACAGTATCTTTTCCTTTTAAAAAGTGATCTTTGGTCAACACTTATTAGAATGTGCTTTAGTTTTATTTTACAGTAATGCTAGGATTATATAGCTTTTTCTTATGTTATCTTATAGGAGTGGACATTTCTAAATCAGTGTTCTGCTGTGACCGATAAAGCAATCTTGCTAGTTTCAATGCAGGTAAAATTTCAAAGCAGAGGTGGGCTTCAACTCAGCAGCTTTTACAAAGACTGAATCCCAGCTGTTCTCTGGAATGGGTATGAGGCAGTAGTTCATCTTGAGATTCCTTCTTTTCCCTTTCGTCATTTCTGTATGAGTACAGCACTTTCAAACACGCTGGGCTAAGCCCTTATTTAGTTGTCTACAGTAAGAGCTCTGAATGTCAACTGACAGTGTGTTTAGACCCATCTGATGTTTAATATCCACATTTGAAAAGTGTAATTAACATATTCCTTAGTGTTCTCTCAAATGCCTTTTCATTACCATAGTGATGACTAGTTGTAAAGACACTGGTCCGTAGGAAAAACACTATATGCAAGTTAGAAGCACAGGTCTTACCAGCAGGCTGACCTTTAAATCCAGACAAACATCCTAAAGCACCTGTGCCCTTTACCAGTCCATGTGTTTTTCAAGCTTCCACTCCCATCTAAAATTGAACAGGCCCATCCACCTTACAGTTAAGGCAATTTTGTTACAGCCCACAAAAACTGTTCTGTAAAATTGATCAGCCCAAGATGTTACCCCGGCCATAAAATTATTTCACTAGACAATGACCTTGTCAAAACAGCCTAATGCTCACTCACTAACATTTCACTAACATTTCAGTTCCCACCCTCCTCAACCCTCTCTACTTTCATCACTGACCCCCCACCAAAAAAAAAAAAAGGAGACAGTACTGGCTTTGTTTACCTGCTCCCCTATTTCTGCTCCTCTGCAAGGCAGCTTTGCAGGTAAATACTTTTTGTAGATTTGGTGTCTAAGCATTTAATTCATATACTTTTCAGCAGGTTTTAGGCACTGTTAAGCACAGGAGGATCCACGCCCTCCTTCCTTGAGTTAAATACAAATACATTATCACTTGAAGCAGCAGTATTTTGCTTTTCTTTAGTGCAAGTGCTCTTGCACAAATAAACCACCTACTTGTCAGAATTCCAAAGTAAGATTTCCATCAAAAAGGCTTGGGAGTTTATTGGAAATAACTGTTTATACTTCAGTCACACCTAGAAGCTCTATCCAAGACCATGTTGGTGTTGAAAAAATACGGGCCAAAATTCTCCTCTCATGAATTTAGGAGATAAAGGGTGAGAGGAGCAGCTTAGTTTAAGTGACATAGCCATAACACAGTAAATCTGTAGTAGGACTGGAAATAGAAGGTCAAGTCTTCTAGGTCTAGACCTGTCCACTTGACCATACTATTTCCCGCTTTTTGCTTTGACTGTCTTTTTTCTCCAGACATTGACCTTTGGAAGAAATTGACTGAATCCCAAGAGCTGCCTTTCAGCTTTTTCCTGCTTCAAGACCAACCATCTTTTATACAGATTTCCTTCTCTTTCCAAACATGTTGTTAATTAACTTGGCCATTGACTTTGATCCACTTGGTCGTCTCTTTTCTTTCACTTTGAAATTTGAGGTTATGTGACTCAGGACTTTCGTGAACATTGTCACAACTTCCTGATAATGTTCTGCTGCAGACAGTTCACAGAATTGGCACTTGTTATCTATTGCCAGCTTCTGTCCTTCATCCCAGCCAACTTCCCTCATGTGGCATAAATCCTGTTTATTACCAACCAAAAATACTGATGGCTTGACCATTCTGAAATCAAGAAAGTTCTGATTAGAAAAAAAGGTATGTTTCAATACTGCGCTGTAAGTTGTGCGATATGCAGTGCGTATGAAAAGTGCAGATGTTCTGGATAATAGTCAAATTTGAGGTTATGTGACTCAGGACTTTCGTGAACATTGTCACAACTTCCTGATAATGTTCTGCTGCAGACAGTTCACAGAATTGGCACTTGTTATCTATTGCCAGCTTCTGTCCTTCATCCCAGCCAACTTCCCTCATGTGGCATAAATCCTGTTTATTACCAACCAAAAATACTGATGGCTTGACCATTCTGAAATCAAGAAAGTTCTGATTAGAAAAAAAGGTATGTTTCAATACTGCGCTGTAAGTTGTGCGATATGCAGTGCGTATTAAAAGTGCAGATGTTCTGGATAATAGTCATTGAAAAAAAAAAAAACAACCCTGTAAGAACAAATCAACCCCCTAACTCTGCCAGGTAGAGTTAAGTTTTCCATTTGCCATTGTCAAACGTCGAAGGATTTTCCAGACATGCTATTCTCTATCAGTAAGTTTTCATTGTGGTTCCTCTACACAGTGAATTAATGTATATTTTTATCCACTGCAGTTTTCATACTCTACACTGCTGAGTACATTGTCAGCTCCTGGACATCATGAAAAAGCAAGTTGATCATCACCTCCATTTGTAGATAACAGAATAAAGAGAGGCATCAGTGGTATAATTCAGGAAAAAAAACCCCGCAGGAATTCTAATTCCAGGCTTTTGCTAAAATTACTCCTTCTAGAGAAACCTTAATTTAGACAGGTCAGCAGTAAAACAGACAGAAAATTGGTTGTTTTGGTTTTTTTTTTTTATTCCACTTCTGATATAAGGAAAGAATTTCACTCTCATATTTAGAAAGCATCTCAGCTGACTGATGCAGTAACACACACAACCACACATGCTCAGACTTGCAATTTTGGTGCTTCTTTTTGAAAGTAAGTTGTTTCTTACCATAGGTCACCCATGTGCACAAATAATGTTGGGGTCACCACTAAAGGCAGTTTAGAAGACATTCATATTAGATACATTTATTGTGGGAAATGCTTTCTTCAACCCTCCACATTGGTACTTCTCCATTGGTAACAGAGTGGGGGAGTAAAAGCATACCCTTACTATGCCAGCTTTTTACCCATGTAAATCACAGCAGACAGACTTAAATAATAGTGCTGTAAGAAATACGAACAAAAATCCTGATGTACTTGGCATTGGATACAGTGAAATAGATTGCAATTTGCAACACAGTTGACCTTCCGGTAACTTACTCCTGGTATTGTGTTATACCACTTGGATGCTGCTGGATTTTAATTGCTACTAGGATGCCTACAGCTCACAGAAATGTTCTCAGCTTTTTTGTGTGTGTTTGCTGAGGGCAGAAAAAAAAAAGCCACTTACTTTTTACAAGCTCCTATGTGAGACTCTCGGATCCTGTACAGCAATGCTTTTGCAAATGCAAATGATGCTCTGTCACTGATGTCGTAAACAATGATAAATCCATCAGCCCAGTGGAGCTCATCTGTGAGGGAGAGCTTCCCCCGCTGTGACTGAAAGAAATTCAAATTCACATGCAAAAAGAATGTTACTGTTGTCACTTCAAAACATTTTCTTTGTCACTGTGTGCATGAGAATGTCATATCTTTTATTGCAAAAGGTATTAACAGGCTAGGTGCTGGCATCGAATTTAGGTGAGTTCTGCTCCAAATATCTAATAAATAACCATCACTACAGGTGGCATTTTGGATCACTGACAAATTCATTAAGAAAGAGTCATACATTAAACAGTAAAATTGCATAACCTATACAGTCATTGCTTATGCTGAATATTCTGCAGAGTTACATAAGCCATCAGTATTTGTGCAGTTTCTGGTTATAGTTCTGTTTTGCATCATCTTAATATCCTGACTACACTAAGCTTTATTACTTTCTTTTGTTTCTTCATTTGTTTTGTTTCTTCTTTGCACTGCTGAAGTCTAAACAGTATTTACCCATAGTATAAATTTCTGGAGAGCTAGGAAAAAAAAAATCTCCTTTCAATCTGCAGTTAACTTTAATAAAACTAGTTACAAAAGTCACTCAAGTGATAATGGGGTTATACCAATCCCTGAGTCCCTTCACCCTGAGAAGCTATCTCAATTTCTAAAGAGCAACAGCTGCAAACTGTCCCATTAAGCTAAGTAATTTTAAAAACTATGTTAAATTAGCTTATCCCTGCAGATGATTTGGCAGCAGCTCGCAAGATCATGTGACCCAAGATAGGTAAAATACTGGAAGCAGACCAGGAAAAACTAAAAATAAAAAATTTACTTTTGCTCTGTGGAAAACTCATCTTGAATAGTAATTTCAGGACTGTAAGTTGTTCCCTCACTAGTTTAGTATTTTGCTACTTGCAATGCATAATCTGAACTGACATACCACCCTGGCTGCCTTGATTAGCTCAGCGTTGGTGCAGCACTGCAGCATCATAAACAGCTGGACTGGGACGGCTGCAACTTACCATGAGGGATGGTAACAGAATGCTGGCAGTGAAAGGGGATGCGTGAGAAAGAAAAGATGAAACAAGTATCAGAACTGTCTGAAGACTTCAGTATCTTTAATACATTTTTTTAATGCTGTGGTAACTGTGCAGCAGAGTTTAGAGGCAGGTCACTTATGGGTGTCACAGCTGTTTCCCCGATGGATGAAAGGACAGTGAACTTTGCAGAACAGGGATCCAGCTACTAGTGGGAAGCCTCAGAGAGCAGGAAGATTTCAGGAAACAGAAACAAATCCAGCAACTCCTCCTTCCTCAGTCAGGCCTCCTCCTGCAACCTTCCTTTTCTCCCCAGCTCCCATGGGATACAAGACCTCTATACCCCAATATGCCATTCATCTCTTTCTAGAATCACCAGTCCTATGACAGAAAAACAAATACCACCACTCCTACTCCTCAGCAGGCACTAAGAAATCAGAAAGAAAGCAGCAAAGTTAGGCCTTGTTCCTAAGGAAGGACTGGTACTCAAAGAGTGCTGGCAACAGCAGTTGCTACTAACACAGCTGACTTCCGGTCTCCTTAAAAGCAAAAAGGTGCCCAAACTGTAGCAATCAAAGTCTCTACCCATAATGTAGTCTTACTGCTTTACCCTAGCTAGCTGTCACTCCTAGTGTTTCGAGTATCTCAATAAAGAGTTGTTCACATACCACAGGATTTAATATGACAGTAAGAGGAAGCTATAGGCAGGATTAGGGAAGGGGCCTGAGATAGGCAGAAACAAGTCCATGGAACAGTAGCCTCTAGCAGATTCTATGGCAAGGGAGGACTCCACAGCGTTACATGGCACATCAGCGATTTCGGGATCCCCATTCTCCTAGGACAAGTGATGCTGTTGCTTGTCTCTAGCAAGTTAGATTTGCTTGGAGGTACATTTTATGTACTCACTGGGTAAAGTTTTTAAGTCCTTGAATGCAAGTCTGGGTCAGACTTCCAGTGCTTCAGCATTAGCATTCACTACCCTAGTTGGCAAGAGGTGAGATCGCTGCCCAAGAGGAAACCTTACAAGCTCATGTGATTAGCCAGACAGACCTACCTAAGCCTGCATGAATTACACAGTCCATAAATTTCTCTAGTCCTGTAATAGCAGGAAAGAAATTAATACAAAAAACTTTATTTCAAGGTGGTTTATTGTGATCAAAGTTCAGCTGTCCATACACGCAAGCCTTCATTATGGCTCTCCTTGGATCTGTTCTGTGAATACAAGTCTTACTTCCAGGCCTGTCTACTTTGACCATTTCTGCAGATATTTAATATACTTCTTGCTTCATAAACTAAATTTTATCAATTTAGTGTATTTGAGAAATCTGCATATAATCCTACAATTTAACTCTGTATTTACCTATAAAAGGCAGAAGTGGGAAAAATTCTTAGTAACTGACACAAAATTTACACGAAATGCAAAGTAATTTACACAAAATCTAAGAAATGGAAGGCTTCTTCCATGAAGTACTCAGCAGTTCTGAGCCACAGCAACTATGAAATTTCAAGCCTTTTAAAAAAAACAGCAAGAACAAATTCCAAGAACACACAAAACACACTCAACCCTTTTTAGCATTACACAGGTAGAATGAAGAACAGCCTTTCTTTCCCCCCTAAAATTCTTACCTGTGAACAAGGATCATAAATTTCCAAGCGTATCTGCCTCCCATCCAGGCATAAGTGTTTAGTGTAGATGCATTCTGAAAGATATGTGGTACCCAAAGAGAACCAGCATTAGTGACTGGTGATAAGTGGTGAAAAAAGGCAGCAATGGTGAGATTTGATAATACTGAGGGTTCCTTGAGTATTGTTTGGTTTTTCAAAGGGCTTGGGTTTTTTGTCTGTGAGTTTTGAAGGTTGAGGGGGGACGCATAGGGTTGTTTGAAGTTGTCTTTGATTTTTTGGTGTTTTCAGTTTAGTTTTTGTTTGTTTGTGGTGGGGTTTATTTTGATTTATTGGGAGTTGTGAGGGCTTTTTTTTTTTAAAAAAAAAAAACAAACGAACCACAAACCGGAAACAAACCTATTCCATTTTGTCTGACCTGAGCTGTCCAACCCCGTCGGCTGACCAACCCCATTTCACTGTGGTGCTCCCATCAAAGCACTGGGGCAATGAATACTTTTAGACCCTAGTTTTCCTTTCCAAAATGGAGGCAAAGGAGGTGCACAATGCTCAGAACAAGCTAAATGCTGTTGACTACTCAGCTTGATATCAAGGTTCAGCATTATGAAAGTAGTAAGCCAGCCTATGTGTAAGTTCTCAATCAGCATTAAAGTCATTATTTGGTAATAATTGTTATTTACCATATGGTGCTTAAAGAGTTCTCATACTAGGTAGCATCAGACCAATAGCATTGACAGGATTATGTCCTTAGACTAGATCCTAAATACTTCTGTAATGTCAGTACACCACCAGCACTCCAAGTTTAACCCTTGGAACTCTACTGCAGACAGATCATCACTACTGTTTTAAGCAACAAGTTGTTCTAAAGAAGTGGAACCAACTTCTGTTCAGTTATCAACAGGTTGTCTGCAGTATAGTTTCTCAGAGTTACTGAACTAGAGACTGGTGTTGGCACTACTAAAAATACACTTTAGACTGTGTGAAATGAGGGCATAGATAAGGTCTGTAATCTTGACCTCAGCATCTTCAGTTCAGCACCACGTTCATCTTAAGCATTCTCCATGCACATCTTAGGAGTTCATCTGGTGATGAACTATCAGTCCCAAGAATCTCAAGAGTATAAAAACTGCAGCCTTTTTGATGGTTTCCACAATTAAACAAGTTTTTAATTAATACTTTGACTCCACTAACAGTGGGTTGATCTTTATTTTATCACCCATATTCCCATTTTCCTTCCCTTCTCTAGAAATAGAGCGAAACTTGTATTCCAACAAAAGCTTGTTAACAAATGAAAATGTTCAGGGAGCGGGGAGGGGGTTGACATGCCTTTTCTGAAACTTGCAGTATTGGAGCCTCAAAACAAGGAAACCTGTTTTTAATTATAGGTGGCTTAGAGCACTACGTAACTTATATGTGACAGCTTAGACCTACATAAGCCATCCGGGACACAAACTGACTTTTCAGCCTGTGTTTGTATAGTAACTACTAGTAGAGCATTTACGTACAACTGTAAATCTACTTTCAGAATAAGTTCATTTCGATATATTCAATGCTATTTGGCTTAGGACTGTTTTCTTTTTTATTTATGGATCATGGGAAGCTACTTGATTTTTGTAAAAAAAAAAGTGGTTTCAGAAAGAGTTCTTCACTTTAGCAAGGAAAGGGAGGTAGACAACAATCTCCATTCGTTGTTAAGTTTTGGGAGTTGTTATCCATCAGCTGGAGTGGCACACTTCCAAAGGTGCTTGTGTATCAGCTAAATAGTGCTTCTACTCAGGATGTGAAAGTTCAAGCCCCACTTCGCCTTCTTCCAAGATCTTAAAGGTGTATTTGTTCTGGCATGAATGAGGAAATTCTATCCTCAGCATGTC
>NW_010393621.1:0-660 GCF_000710305.1 Buceros rhinoceros silvestris | reverse complement strand
GCATTATGCTTTGATTAACCAGCAATGCCCGATAAACAATCTGTTTCACGTCTCCTCTAGAGCCGAGGAGGAGATATTCAATAGAACAGGTGGGTTGTTTGTTGTGGTTATTTTTTCCCCCAGTCTATTTCTTTCCTTGCTTTTTTATCTCCTCTCTGAACTTACTATAATCTACACGCACTTCGCCCATGCAGCTCGGTTATCTTTATCTTGCCTTCCTACGTCTCTTCACAGATGCTTTGGGACGAGCACTTCGCCAGCCCCGTCCGGGTGAACTACTGGAGTTGGAAGTGATCTCACCGCAGATACCTGGCTTGCCTTTTCCCGACTTCAGAGCTTACATTTAATCAGGAACTCTCGCTGATAAGCAAGCGAAAACCTAACTCTTTCCGAAGAAGTTCTGTGAAACTGCTTTTCTACCCAATTGCTTGCTTAAATACACGTTTGAAGAGTCCCAACTTGCGTTCCCGGGGAACCCGCACCGCCCAGACCCGAGGAGGCCCCACACGGTGACGGTGACGCCGCCCCCTCCCCAGAGCGCGGCGGCGGCCCGCGGAGCTCACCGGCGTTAGACGCGTACTCTCCGATAAACCGCCTGGTCAGGAACCGCACCGCCAGCGCTGCGGGAAGGAAGCACACACCAGGTTTACCGAGGTCCCT
>NW_010393620.1:5217-5898 GCF_000710305.1 Buceros rhinoceros silvestris | reverse complement strand
GTTTGCTTCCGCATAGGTGTCGCGACAACTGCAGAACTAAAAGTATCTACGGTTACAAATAAATATTTGCGGGGCGCTAACAAAACAGTTTCTGTGACATCTGATTGCCAAATATTATTTGCTTCAAGGCCGCGGGGATTAACCCCAGCTTCCCATAAAGGTGAATTTTGACAACAGCGACATGTGGCTACAACTTCCCAGGCAGAAGAGAGAGGGATATCACAATGTCGCGCTAGGGCTTTTGCCCCCACGTGTAAGTCTTCGTGCAGCTGCTGTGCTCTTGATAACGTCCAAACTCCTCGGGCAGCTGCATCCGCCCGATCATTCCCCTCCTTGAATATGGTGTGATGCCCAAGGTGACTTCGGGTATGCAAAATACTCACCCGCGCATTTCTCCGCTGTAAAGCATTATACAATACCTGTGCTGAGGGTGTGGACGCCCAGCCTTCTGATTGCATAGCACAACATAACTTAAATACATACATGGAGTCTGTTACTACGTTAAGATCTTCTGCCAGCCAGGCCAAAAATGCCATAGCCACAGCTTTGGCCTCCAACCACTAGAGAGATTGCTGAGGATCCACATACTGCAATTTTTGCCAGACGTTGTTTTCATTCCAGACCACCACCGCGGTTGAGGTCAAAGACGAAGCATCTGTGAAAACCGTACGTCAGTCCCGT
>NW_010393620.1:2865-4924 GCF_000710305.1 Buceros rhinoceros silvestris | reverse complement strand
GTAAAGGCCGCTTTTGGCGACTGACTAAACCACAGCAGAGGGCTAATGTGATCTTTCTGATCTGGACGCGGATCTGTGGGACACTGATAAAGCACTCCCAGACAACCTTTAGGGGTCATCACCCAGGTGGCATTGAGGACCCATAGCGGATTATATCTAGCTAGAGTCTGTATAGCCAATTGTCGGACCCATAGCGGATTATATCTAGCTAGAGTCTGTATAGCCAATTGTCCTGCTACTTGCTGTAAAATATACAAACATTGTGTCGCTAATTCTTTTGGAGTCTGAGGGTGTTGGGCCGACCCACGTAACAGTTGATAAAATGGTACCATCCAATCCTCAGGCACAGGAATAAATTGTCTTACCCACTGCAACGCCCCTACCGGTCTTTGCAGATCGTTCAAAGTTGACACCTGAGGGTCGATGGAGAGCAATTGCGGTTTTACAGAAGTAGGAGATAGAATAGTCCCTAAATATTTAACACTGGGTCCTTTCTGAATTGTTGCCTCTGATATATATAACTTATGCTTGGCTAATCTGGCAACCATTTGCTCAAATACCTTTTCAACAGTCTGTTCATCTGGAGCTGCTATCAGGATGTCATCCATATAATGAAGAATGGGAACCTGTGGATAGGCTTTACGAATAGGTTGTATTGCATTTGCCACATACCTTTGGCATATTGTTGGAGAATTCTTCATACCCTGTGGTAAAACTGTCCATTGATACCTGAGTGAGGGGCCAGACAAGTTAACGGGTAGCAGAGAAAAGGCAAAACGCATTCGATCTTGGGGGTGCAACGGTATACTGAAAAAACAGTCTTTGATGTCAAGCACAATAACTGGCCACCCAGTGGGCAACATACTTACTTTGGGTAACCCTGGCTGTTGAGGCCCCATGTCCATCATTTGGTTATTGACAGCCGTAAGATCATGTAAAAGCCGCCATTTCCCAGTAACCTTTTTAGGTATTACAAAAATAGGTGTGTTCCAAGGACTAGTAGATTCTTCTAAATGTCCAGCATCAAGTTCCGCCTGCACCAATTTATAAGCTTGAGCAAGGTGTTCGGCCGATAGGGGCCACTGTTCCACCCATACCGGGTCATTGTCCAACCAGGTGAGTTTCATAGGAGGTATAGGTAATACTGCATCAGCGGCCCCTATTAAAAATCCAACATAGATGTCGTAAGACGGATTGATGCCCCATTTTGTGACCTTGAGAAAGGCGCTCGGCCGATAGAGGCCACTGTTCCACCCATACCGGGTCATTGTCCAACCAGGTGAGTTTCATAGGAGGTATAGGTAATACTGCATCAGCGGCCCCTATTAAAAATCCAACATAGATGTCGTAAGACGGATTGACCACTGACTAAGGGCGTCTCACCCAATTAGATTCTGCGGAATACTCATGATTGTTGGCCGCAAACTCGCACGCAAAGGTGTATCATCGTCATCATAAATAGTCAGTGTCACAAAATGCTGCGACATACATGCAGACTGCAGGCCCCCCACACCTTGAAGTGAAGGGCCCGTAACTTTCTGCCATGACTCAGGCCACATGTCAGACCTGATGACTGTAACATCCGCTCCGGTATCAATTAAGGCATGCAACGTTACCACCTGTGTGTTTTCACACTCCCCAGAAGTAATATATACAGTAACTAAAGGCCTTTGTGTGACACCCATTGTCAAACATACCAGAGGATTTACTCCCAGTGATAGGGGTCTGGAAGCTGTTCCGCCTCCTGTACTTGCCACGGGTTCCATTCCTGATCGAGGTCCGCTTGGACCTGCGCTATCTGTGGGACTCCTAGCACCCATTGTCAAACATACCAGAGGATTTACTCCCAGTGATAGGGGTCTGGAAGCTGTTCCGCCTCCTGTACTTGCCACGGGTTCCATTCCTGATCGAGGTCCGCTTGGACCTGCGCTATCTGTGGGACTCCTAGCGAGCCATTGACGAAGCGAGGTGGTTGCGGGGCCCACATCTTTGAACGAGGGGTCCCTCGGCCCCGACCTCTGCGAGGGACCCCTCTGCCGTTTCCCGAATTCACTCTTTC
>NW_010393620.1:2260-2640 GCF_000710305.1 Buceros rhinoceros silvestris | reverse complement strand
GCACCAACAATTCGCGCCAGCGGCTGGATCTATCCCACCGCGCGATGGACACACCCGCTTTAAATGACCGGATCCCCCACAACCGTGGCACTTGGGCCCCATTGCTAATTGAATATCTTGAAGCTGAAAGCTGAGTTGTGTTAATCGACCCTGCAACGCCTGAGTGGCAGGTGTTTCTTTCTCTCGCATAGAAACATCTCTCAACAGCTGCGCTAAGTTTCGATTACCCAGGGAAGCAATAATAGCCTTTGTCTGTGGATTGCATTGCAAACGCAAGGCTTCTAATAAAACGGCCTCTTCAGCAGTCTCTGGTAGATTAGACTGTTGAATAGCTTTCTGCAATACATCCGCAAACTCCAAAAATGGTTGTCCTATAACCT
>NW_010393620.1:0-2000 GCF_000710305.1 Buceros rhinoceros silvestris | reverse complement strand
AAAAAACTCTACTCCTACAAGCCATCTGTTGTGCCTGCGTAGTGAATGCCCCAGTACCCACTAATTGGTCCAATGTGACATTACGCAATTCATGTTGTGGATTGCCTTGAGCTTGCTCTATCAGATTTTGTGCGGCTGCTCTCCAATGTTCTTTCCAGAGGAGGAACTGAGGTCCGGATAAAATGCCTCGACAAAGTTGCTCGGCGTCGCTAGGCAAAAGGGCATGCCATTCCGGCCCAACCGGTGTTTGGAACACCGGAAAGGCCTGAGGCTGGGGGCCGTCTGGAATGAATCGTACTCCCTTCAAAGTACATTCCTGTGCCACTAAGTTCCAGTCTGTGGGATGCCAAGGCCCTTCACCAGGTGTCAGAGCCTCTACCTGTTTGGTCATAATAATCGCTGATTGTTCTCGGATAGCTTCCGTCTGTTGGTGGACCAGGTCTGCCAGCTCCTGCAAAGCATGCCCCGCTGACAATTCCGGTTCAGTTACCGTCGCAGCCGGGGACAACATCGCAGGGCCAGCGGTTTCCTGTTGCCCCCCCCGATATGCACCCGGCCCCACAAAGGTATTCCCAGACCGGCCCCGGGCAGGGGCTGGATCCGCCTCCTGCAGGGGGGCAGATGGCACCACCCTCTCTCTGGGCCACGCCCCTGACTCCTCTTGGGTTCCGCCCTGACTCCTAAAAGACGCCTCCCGCTGAGGTGTTCCCGAACGTGGAGGCGGAGTTACCACTTCCGTCGGATCCACCTCCTCCATAACAATAGATAGGGGTTGAATCAACTCAGCGATCCTTTTATGGTCCGGTTTAAATTTCGCTGGCCTGATTGGCGAACCCTTCATCGTCCGGTGACCGCCCCCCGCATTCTGCGGTCCCGGCGGAGTCGCCATCTTTGGGAGTTGGTCAGGATCCGTCTCTTCCTTGCTATCACTAATCTGCAAGCTGGAATACGGCGGAGGCGCAGACCACCAGCCTCCCATCCGTCTCGACATGGGCGGTAACCAGTCTGGGTCCTCTCTCCTTTCCTGCACAACAGGAGCTTTTGCTATTTCCTTACTTTCCCCGGTGGCATGGCTATGTTTTTTCACCCTATTTTGCTCTCGGAGCCACTGTAATTCACTTTCTCGTTCCTCTAGCTCCTGCTGTTGGAGATGCCGCGCTAGCCGCGCATCTTTCTCACACTGATGCCGCTCCTGCCGCGCCTGTAATTCAAGGTCGCGGAGTTCCTGTCTCCGGGCTCTCTGCGACCATTTCTGAGCCGTATCCTGTAGCTCATCAGCAAACCCCTTACATGGCGAGGGCTGCACCAGGAAACAATTCACAAGCTCCAAAGGTGGTGGCAGAGGCGGCACCAACCCCTCAGGGTTTAGTGGCGTCTGAACAGGGACGTCCGTCCCGTCGTCCTTCCCCTTTTTCCCATATAAGCACTGACGGGCAGCTAGCCAAGTCTCGTGCTCTGCCTGAGTGTCCAATAAAATTCGCTCTATGATTCCATACGTTGATGTATGGTCCGACTTCCCCCCCAGAGAAGGCTCTAGGAGCTTGTCTCTGATCTGCGGCCACCGGCCTTGATCAAATATATTCTGTGGGATTTCAAGTAATCCCCGGCTGAGCATCCATAGAATGCATGCCTTGGCAGGGCCTCTTTTTAATTTATGGCCATTCTGCCGCCCCAAGTCTTTGAGTACCTGAACAGCCTTTTTTACTTCCGCTGATTGGCTAGCCATCTCGCTCGCACGGTCCTGCCGTGGCCGTCTCTGATCACGTCAGGACGTCACCAGATGTGGTAATTTGCCATGATTCTGGACACTCAACCTCTACTGTTGAGGACCATTTTATACACTGTCTCTAACATACAGGATGCGCAAAATGGCACTTTATTGCGTAATGACTCAGGGCTATATAGTTCCTTAAGAAGCCTCGCCTATCGTGGGTGGTTCCTGCCTTCCCGTCACAGCCCGTGATCTTCTGGCCGCCTATCATACTCACCAGCGTTCCACA
>NW_010393619.1:25915-29770 GCF_000710305.1 Buceros rhinoceros silvestris | reverse complement strand
GAGGATGCTGCTTGATGTCACATGGTAGGAATACAAATGCGATAGGATAGTTTAAAGCAAACTTCTTCTAAAAAGGAGATCTTTACTGACCTACCACACTGAATAAGTTTTTAATCTAAAATACCAAATTTTTCCCAGTATCTGTGACAAGGTCCCAATGTAACTTTTCTCTAGAACATGAGGAAAAAACCCACAACCTTGGAAGGAGATGAAAAGGTAGTCAAGGGTGCTGCAAGTCAGGAAAGGCAGGTTTCCTGAAAAACAGGGAAACTCACTGAGTTACATTGGATACCTGCATTGCTACTATGAAGGTCTATAAAAAACTTAAATTTTTCACATTTGTATGACATATCAAGAGGATTAATTTCATGTCGTATTTTTGGATGAAATCACCTCCTTTGGTTTCTTTGCCGCTTTACCATGTTTCATCACACTAAAACTGCCATATAAACCTCACAAGTTTGAGCTGTCTGTGTTGACAGTTCATCATTGGAACAGTCTTCTAGAGCTTTTGTTTTATTAATATTTTGTATCTCCTTTCCTTTTTTCATGTCAATGTCACAAATCCAAAGAATTCCTCAGTGAGTTTATCTGTGAGACAGCAGTAAGACTGAGAAGCAGGAACCTTATTCGTATGTTTACGACATACCCAACCTTACATCGGGTTATATATTTGTAGAGGTAGTCCATTTTGGCTTATGAACAACTGAGAAGAAAAAAACTTTTTAAAAACAGTGACTTAAAAGTTTCTTCAGGGAAAGGAGAAGTTTTCATAATCTACCATTTTGTGAAGAATGTGCTTGCATTGCAGATTCAAGACATAGTCACCATGGACCAAGTATCCGTGCAATGATGAGAATCATTGGGAAAAAAGTCAGGGCTGATGTTGGGAGACCCGAGATTAAAGGTGGTTGTGGTTGGTTTTTCAGCTTCTTTAATTTGGAAGAATAGAAATCCATCTAATTCATCTTGGATTCCCCTCTCAACTCCTGTTCACATAATCTTTTCCACCTTACTCCTCTCTCAAAAGGGAATACTCCACGACGTTACAGTTACGACTTTATGACTTTCCTAGAGGTTAATTCCCCTTTCCACGTAGGAAAAATGCATCCTCTTAACTCATATACATGTGAAGAATTAGCTTGGGCATATTCTATCCAGTTGGATTCCCTGTCTAGTCAGGATTTACAGAAGTCCTGAGACCCCATCAGAGAAACACCCATATATTTAAGGGCTGCTATGAATGTAGATAGACTTAAGCATGTGTAGAGCAATTTCCTTTTCACATCACGTAATTGTCTGAGATGCTCTGCCCATCACTTATTCTATTAGGCTTACTTAGTTCCTATGTATCTGATATGGGCGAATACTTTGCATTCACTAAGGAGGGTTTGAGAAAAACTCTCCCTTTCTCTGCTGCCTTGCTGTTGGAATCTACGAATCAAACTCAGCTAAATTCATCTGGGCTCCTTTTTCTGCCATTTCTGAGTCATATTTTCTTCCCTATTCTTTATTCACTAGATCTTCTGTCTTTTGCCCCAGTTCATTGCTTTCACCTTTTCTGCCTCACTGCTATATTCTCCAGTTTTCCTGATCTCCTCTTATATTTGCTGGTCTTTTGCATCATTTCATTACTTCTCTTTAAATCTAGCCTCTCTGGAGACTCTGAGACATTGCCTCACTTCATCCTCCCGTTGCAAATCTAAAACTCCCCCAGCTGTCTTTTACTGCATACACAAGGATCTAAGGATAAGAGTGTATATGATTATATATGTATCCTCGTGAATCAATCAACTTGAATACTTTCCACTGAAACTTAAAAAAGTGTGGACTACTGATATAGCTTAAACCAATCCTTCTTCATTTTTTCCTTTTCCTGTGTGAAAGAATTACATAAACAGTAGGGGAGAGGAGATTTGACTGAGCAACAAAAGCCAAGGAAACAAACTCCAGCAGGGTGCTGCCAAATGAGGGAAAATAGAAAGATGAAAAATATAGATTTTTTTTCTTATTTGTAGTAATCTGTGCTTTTGTATGTGACAATGTTAGGTAAAAAATGCAAACAAATGTGATTTGAAAGCAGATTACATTCTTTTTGGTGTAAACTGACTTGTCAGTGGGTAGACATACTTTTACAACAAAATAAATTGCATGCTAAAGACTAGGAGTTCATGACTCTAAGTAATATTTTTATTACTATTTTCATCTAAATTGAGCATTATTATCACATATGTGCTCTTATTTTTATCACGTATTTACCTGTACATGAATAATGGGTGCTTACAGTGCCCATTTTTTTTGCTCAGTCTGAAACTTGAAGGCAAAAATCCAGATGCAAGTTAAAATCTTCCATTTGTCTCCCTGAAGTACTTAAAGAGACTTTTAGCTGCTGCCTCTAGTGAGTGTGTTTATCTTGCTCTTTAAAAGAAGCAGACCGTATGTGAGGGCTTTAACAGGGTAACATGATAGAGTTTATTAGAGAAGCCGATAAAAATTTTCCAGGACATTCGGTTTTTGTTTTCCAACATTCAAAAGGGCCTTCTCAAAGGTGACATGGAAATGTATTTTTTCATATTCGAAAACCCTTTCACTATTACCTTTCCCCAAACATATTGATATCAATAATAAGAACTAGAACCTTAATAATTTCTTTGTTACACTATAGAAATAGCATCTCATGATATTTAAAATGCACACTTCCATATCTTCATTATATTTTTTTGCATCAAAGTGTTCAGAAACACTTGTCAGATTTTAAGCCCCAGCATATCTACAGCTGAGAATAATCTGCTGACAGCACAGGACAAAGTTTGTCATAGTCTCATTATAAAGATATAAAAATCCAATTTGAGAATAACAGGAAGGATCAGGATCAAAACTGTTAAAAGAGAAAGGACATGTAGTGTAAACCAGCTAAATCACTTAGCATGTTCTCATGTTTCTACTGTATTTTCTGAGCTTCATCAGACAGTCAGCTTGATCTCTTTTTTACATAGATAAAATTTTAATTGAATTCATAAGGGTTTTTAGAAGTTCCGTGTATAACGCTAATATTTTGGTGATACAGAAACAGTAGTGATGCTTTCAATTATGATTGCACAATTGCAAAGTTGTCAGTGCATCAGCAAGAGATTTAATAGTAGATTGAATACGCTAGAGTAAAAAGCACAACAATGCATACATGTAGTTTAACTTTTACATAAAAGCCAAAGAAAGGAATAATAGATAAAACCATTGTGGGATTTTCTTTTTTTTTTTTCCTGTGGGAGAAGTAAAAAAAGTGGAAAAATACCTGCCTCTTCTTACAAAGATTTTAGTATCCTATATTAGGCCAGGTAATAGAAAACTGTATATTTTAGAAGAAAATGCACTTAGTTGGGAATTGATTTTAAAAGATTCTTTCCCCCAAATCTAAAACGTTTTAAAGTAATTTTTGTCGTTCTATTTCCTCCAATCTTATCTGTACTCTAAAGTAATTTTTCTGTCTTCTGCCACCTACCAGAAAGCCTTCATGATGATGGTCTATGTATTCCAACATATTGCCTTCAAGAATGATGAACACCTGGTGTTTAATAAAAGCATACAAGTTTTAAGTGATCTGCTGCCTCTTCCCTAAAACATGCCCTAGAAGTCCTTGTTCCTCCCATATTCCTCACAAACTTTTCTGAAGACTGAAACATGAGATTTTTTAACTGTTCTGTAATTAATTTTTGTATTGATTATGTAAATACCAAACAGCACACAATAATTTACCTGCATAACACATAGTAATAATACTTTGTATTGTCCAGCTATCTCAAAAAAATTCACGTAATTCTACTTTAAATTTCTACCTTTTTTTTTTTTTTTTTTTTT